>NW_026441666.1:0-24000 GCF_025612915.1 Magallana angulata
AGCATAGATGGAAATAAAATCGGTTATTGAACAAACAGCTGACGGTAAGGATATATATTATTGATAACACGATCGATGTCGTTTAAGCTTTGACTTTTAAATTTAATATATTGATATATTATATATTGAAACAACAAGTACACTACATACCTTATAAATGATATGTTAAATAGAGAATAATGGTATTGTGGTATATATATGTATAAATTGCAAAGAAACCAAACATTAGTTTTTTCTTTATTTTTAGAAAAAAAACAATGCCCAACCAAACTTACGGTGTCTGACCATATAAAATTTAATGTAACTAATGAAAATGTTTTTTTGTTTATTTTAAGACAAAAATACAATGGCTAACCAAACTTACGGTGTCTGACCATGGATCCTCGACGTTGTGCCCAGGACGTGTTACGGTGTCACATCTGTGACACACATACCTTTTTGCACTGTGAAATTTGTCAAAATTATTTGTGTAAAGCCTGTGTTGGGAATCATCTTTCAGATGAATCCAAAGACCATAAAGTTGTACCAATAAAAAAACCGAGAATCCACTCCTACAGGTTCTAAACACTCATCAAAACAATATGCGTGATTCACTGTGAGCAATGCGACATTCCTATTTGTGTGCAATGTTTTTCTTCTGGTGAGCATGAACGGCATAAAAAAGTAGACATTTTGAAATGTTTCGAAAAGACAAGAAAAGTATTGCAAAGAGATTTTTGAGGAACTGGAGACAATAATTTATCCACAATATCAAGACATTATTTCCAAAATCCAGACGGAAAGAGTCGATATAAGTATACACTATGAGAAACAGATAACAGAAATTAAGAAACATGGAGATGATTGGCACAGAGATATAGATACAATTACCAAAAAACTTACAACAGACGTCAATAGTATGGAATCCAACAGTTTGGCCGTCTTATGTGGAGATAGCAAATTAACATCACTTGCATAATGTCTGAAATCACTTAGTTTATTACAGATCTCCAAACAGTTTTAGATTCCAATGATATAAGTTTTACCTTTGCATATAAATCCCGGAATAGTGATTTTAAAGAAATGCACCCTTTACGGAAATCGGCCCAACCAAGGGGTATATTTACTCCCCAAAAGATCGAAAAAGAACATATCTATCAACAGTTTGGTTCTCTCTTATTATCAGATGCACATGGTTTTGCAGTAATTTTTCCTTCTCATGATTTTTCTCTGAATGAAAGACCAGGAACTGAAAAACCACGAATAATCAGAGAAATAAAAACTGAACATGAAGAAATAAATCGGCTGTACAGTGTGTGTTGTCAGAGTGATCAAGAAGTTTGGACAAGCAGCAATGACCATATCATGAGACTCTTCAATCTTCAAGGAAAATTAGTGAAGTCAATCGAAACCAAGTCAGGGAATAAGCCAAAGGACATTGCAATAACAAAGAAAGGCTATCTAGCATATACTGATTACATTAATCAAACTCTGAACATAGTGAAGGAAAAACAGATACAGGAGATAAAATTAAGAAAATGGAGACCTCATGGTGTCTATACTACCTCCTCTGGTGACTCCTGGTAATCATGGACAGTGATAATAACAGAGAATCAAAAGTCGTGCGTTACTGTAGCTCAAAAGGAAAGGAGAAACAAAATGTCCAGTTTGATACTAACGGTCTCCCTCTGTATTCACCTGGTGGCATAAAATACATTAATGAAAATAGGAACGAAGATATCTGTGTTTCTATCTGTTGGGCCAGTGCAGTATTGGTGGTCAGCCGAGTCGGGAAATTTCGCTTTTCATACAATGGACCATTCACTACTGCCACCAGATCATTTAATCCTTACGGCATCACTACAGACAGCCAGGGTCGGATCCTGACGACCGACTGTGACAATCATAGTATCCATATTCTTGATCAGGACGGACAGTTCTTTCGCTACATTGACAACTGCGGTTTATGTTTTCCATACGGTTTATGTGTGGACACAAAAGACAACCTTTTTGTGGCTGAGTGGAAATCGGGAGTGGTTAAAAAGATCCAGAACTATATGTTTCCACCCTGCTGATTACCATCAAACAATCAAACTTATGGCACAGAAAACATTTACAATGTATCAAACGTTCCTCACACTATATGTATAGACTATGCTACTTATACCAACATGTGTAACACATTATTTAAATAAGATTTGAGAATATAACTCAAGGTGTTATAGTCATCTGTTGATATTAATGTGAATTAGAGTGCATTGTATTTGAAATACTTTTACCAGTTCAGGATTTTTCAAATTTTACAATATTTAACTAGATATACGTTTTAAAGTTTTTGACAACTGAAATTCTTAAAATAATTAACCCGCTGCGCTACATGTACAATTGTCGGGGGGACTACTAATATTGAGACGTACTTCTTATCGAATAAACAATAAAATCAAGTATAATTTCATAACCTTTTTCTTTCGAAAGTAGATTACCTAGCCATGAAGCGCAAGGGGATTGAGTGTAGCTATGCATCTGTAAGTTATATCTTCGAACGCCGCTGGGATTTTTATAAATGATACTTTTCATAAAATAAAATAAAATATTTTGGGGGCAAATATTGTAAAGTAAACAGGTGAACGTAATTTGATTATAATGCAGGGGATAATATCCATTGTACGCGAGTCCTGTATTATGACCTATTCCACATTGAAAATTGACTGTTTTTTACCTAACCCCGTTGAAAAAATTCTCAAACTAAATGAGTAGTATTTGTTATACGATATGAAAGATAAAATGCTGATTTTTTAACTATGCTAAATAACACACCCTTTAATATATTAATCAAATTATCTTAGTGTTCTGTTAAGTATTGTTTATATTGATGAAAACACTGATTTAATGAGCAATCATGTTATATGGAAATGTAAACCAAAAAAACTGTATAGAATTTTTGGTTTTTTGATAACTTGAGTTGAGTCATAAATCTTAAACTGTTTTCCCAGTAGAATAATTTGTCGATCAAAAATTCCCAATTGAAGTGGTACATGACCCTTTACCAAATAGGGTAAATCAAATCATGTAATGAAATTTTATCCACATCATTAATATTGATAGGTGTACCATACCAACTTAGAAAATTTAAACCTGCAGTTTTCAGCGCATGACAATGCGTCAAAAACATTTCCTGAACGATTGAGGATGTGAAAATACGTTTAATAAGCAATTAAATTGATTCATAAACTTGCGTACGGCAAATAACACTTTGCAGTCTGTTATGGCTTTCAAGATACATGTATGTATTAAAACCTACTTTGTCACTGCTATAAATATGTCATATAATAGCTAAAAATTAAAAGAACGAAACATTTTACCGCTACCCAGCTGCAGAGTTGTTGGGAACAATGCAGATATAGGAAACACACGGAAATTTCCTGACTCTTTGATGGGTTTTTTTTTTCAATTCACACACTTTGCTTAATAGCAACACGTGTGTAACTCTCGGTTTAGGCAAGAGAACATCTCTCTGTAAAAGACAAACAAAACCAAACCAAACCAAACCAAAAAGACGAATATCTTTGTGATTGATCTATCTTAATTATGAATCTTTGTCAAATTCAGAGTCATTGCAATGTTTGTGCTTATAATATGAATATTTCTCTACAGTGTGCATCGCCACGATCCTCTCAGATTGTCGTTTTTCTGCATTTTACGTCAATTGAAAAGACCGTGTAATGCGCTAGTTTCGGTTGTCAACAAAAGCAAGATTTTGTCTTGCCTAGACGACAAGTGGTTAGTGCACTGGCTGCTCACAGCTAAGAGGGTGGGTTCCAACGATCCTGAGTTCAAACGCCGGTGAAAGTGGATCTGAAGCACCAATATAAGCACATTTATATTTTCCCATAGATTGTTTCCTAAATTATTCAGGAAATTATTTGTAGCACCATGGATACTTTAACTGTATAGTATATATGTTTGACTTCTAGCAACCTACATGTATCATCAAAATCAATGAAAGCCTTTAGACTGTATTTCATTTTTATTACAAGTGAAATATCTAATTGCTGAAACAGGCCAAGGTTTATCTTATCTAAACTGCAGGTGAAACGCTTATAATAGGTATAGATGGAAATAGCATCGGTTATTGAACAAACAGCTGACGGTAAGGATATATATTTTTGATAACAAGATCGATGTCGTTTAAGCCTTGACTATTAAATTTTATATATTGATATATTATATATCGATACAACAAGTACACTACCTACCTTATAAATGATATGTTGATATGGTTAAATAGAACATAATGGTATTGTATATATATATATATAAATTGCAAAGAAACCAAACATTAGTTTTTTGTTTATTTTTAGAAAAAAAACCCACAATGCCCAACCAAACTTACGGTGTCTGACCATATAAAATTTAATGTAACTAATATAAATGTTTTTTGTTTATTTCTAGAAAAAAATACAATGACTAGCCAAACTTATGGTGTCTGCCCATATAAAATTTAATGTAACTAATATAAATGTTTTTTGTTTATTTTTAGAAAAAAATACAATGACTAACCAAACTTACGGTGTCTGACCATATAAAATTTAAAATAACTAATATAAATGTTTTTTGTTTATTTTTAGAACAAAATACAATGATTAACCAAACTTACGGTGTCTGACCATGGATCCTCGACGTCGTGCCCAGGACGTGTTACGGTGTCACATCTGTGACACACATACCTCTTTGCACTGTGAAATTTGTCAAATTCATTTGTGTAAAGCCTGTGTTGGGGATCATCTTTCAGATGAATCCAAAGACCATAAAGTTGTACCAATAAAAAAACGAGAATCTACTCCTACATGTTCTAAACATTCATCAAAACAATGCGTGATTCACTGTGAGCAATGCGACATTCCTATTTGTGTGCAATGTATTTCTTCTGGTGAACATGAGCAACACAAAAAAGTGGACATTTTGAATAGTTTCGAGAAGAAAAAAGAAGTATTGCAAAGAGATCTAGAAGAACTGGAGAAAATAATTTATCCACAATATCAAGACATTATTTCCAAAATCCAGACGGAAAGAGTCGATATAAGTATACACTTTGAGAAACAGAGAACAGAAATTAAGAAACATGGAGATGATTGGCACAGAGAAATAGATACAATAACCAAAAAACTTACAACAGACGTCAATAGTATGGAATCCAACAGTTTGGCCGTCTTATGTGGAGAGGAAATTAATATCACTTGCATAATGTCTGAAATTACACAGTTTATAACAGATCTCCAAACAGTTTTAGAGTCCAATGATGTAAGTTTTACTTTTGCATATAAATCCCGGAATAGTGATTTTAAAGAAATGCACCCTTTACGGAAATCGGCCACACCAAGGGGTATATTTACGCCCCAAAACATCGAAAAAGAACATATCTATCAACAGTTTGGTTCTCTCTTATTATCAGATGAACATGGTTTTGCAGTAATGTTTGCTTCTCATGATTTTTCTCCGAATAAAAGACCAGGAACTGAAAAACCACGAATAATCAGAGAAATAAAAACTGAACATGAAGAAATAAATCGGCTGTACAGTGTGTGTTGTCAGAGTGATCAAGAAGTTTGGACAAGCAGCAATGACCATATCATGAGACTCTTCAATCTTCAAGGAGAATTAGTGAAGTCAATAAAAACCAAGTCAGGGAATAAGCCAAAGGACATTGCAATAACAAAGAAAGGCTATCTAGCATATACTGATTACATTGTTCAAACTCTGAACATAGTGAAGGAAAAACAGATACAGGAGATATGTGATGTTTAAGAAACATTCTATGTACGACTTACTGAGTAAACTTTTTGAGTTTCACATGTCGGCTGGAGCCGAGCTGTTTTGCTACAGAGCATTATGTCGTTTTGTGTGAAGTGTGCAGTGCCATAGTGTAAGTGAATGTTTATCGCATTGTATATGTATCTTTCCAGAGTTTTGAGTGAAATTCTAGTATGCATAAGCTTGCATTTTCATGATAGTTGAGTATTTCTCTCCAATGTCTATCGGCCGACATGACCTACTTTCTGCATAGTGCGCAGATTCATATTTTGCATAGCATGCAATTGTTTCATTGTATAAGCATACAATATAAGTCTGTATTTTATCATACAGTATAAGTTCTTGGCAGATTTACGATGTATAAGTAAATGTGAATGTTGTAATTTTGGAAGGTTTTGCAAAACACGTGGTTGCTGATGAAACTTAAATCTATGGAAAGCAGTTCTAGTCAATAATACATTTGTATACGGAAATGTATGGAGTCGCATTATTGTCATAGTTATTATGTTTGTAAATGTATGTGTATTGTAACAACAATTCATTTGTCTTTTGTAGCTTTTTACTAATAAAGTATGGAGACAAGTATGCATTCTTAATCCAGAACAGTAAAAAGACTGGCTCTACAAGCACACATGGCAACCATGAATCCAACAGAAGAGGACACAAGTGGTCGTCCCAGAAGGAAGATCGTTTTGACAGAGACAGGAAGAGCTCTCTTCGAACAGTCTGTTTCAAAATTTTGGACAACACTGAGAACTGTGCGTAGGAAGTTAGAAGCAGAGATGAAAGAAATGGCTACAGACTCTAAGGAATCTTACCATCTCCAACGAGATAGACTGATCAACCTCGCTAAAGAGTACTGCGGAGTTCAGGAAGAATTGTTGGCCTTTCTGGAACGCTCTAATACAAAGGAGAGTGAGAGAGAGAAAGCATCACAGAACGTAGTGACAGACTTACTCATGGACAAAGTTAGTGAGTTTGTGCGCGGGCTAGACTCAGAAATGTCGTCCTTTGTGATGAGTCCCAAGCCTGTGACAATGAGGAGCCCTAATCCTGTCCAAGTGAAGACTCCGAAGCCTATACAGGTAAAGGCGGAGCCTCGGGATTCCCCAAAGCCTGCGGAACATGAAGACAGAAAGTCTATTCGATCAAGGAGAAGCGCTGGGTCTCATCGATCTGCTGCCTCTTCCATCTCCTTGGCGCAGCAGCGTCTTGAAGCGGAGGAGACCAAGGCTAAACTGCAGTACGCACGGAAGGAAGCCAAACTACGTAAAGAGCAGGCATCTATTCAAGTGGACCTGGAAGTCCTTGACGCCGAAAGAGATGCTGCTGTGGCAGAAGCGAAGCTACGTGCTCTTGAGAGCATGGAACCGGACTACATTTCTGTTTCCTCCGAATCAGTGGCCGAACCTGTCGTAGAAGTCGAGGATCCGATTGAACGGGCAAGAAACTTTGTCGAAGGGATTAGTCTACAGCCAGTAAAGACAACCTTAAAGGAACCTCTGACAGAAATGTTGAACGAGGAATCCCACAAAGCAACAGAGAAACTTAACAGCGAGTCAGTCAACCCAGTTACGAGAATATCTACACCTGTTCCCAAGGGATTGGAATCATCCAAGAACACTGTGTTTGATATTTCAAGCTTTCTACTTAAGAAAGAACTCATGATCAATAAGCTGGTCAATTTTGACGATAAACCTGAGAACTTTGTACCCTGGAAGACCAGTTTTAAGTCAGTTATTCAGGAGGCATCAGTTTCGCCCTCAGAAGAACTCGATCTCCTCATCAGATGGTTGGGCCCTAGCTCCAAGGAACACGCTAAAAGCATCCGAGCAGCATCAATAGGAAATCCTACACAAGGCTGTGAGACCTTATGGACTAGACTGGAGGAAAGATACGGCTCACCTGAACTGATCGAAACAGCAATTAAGACCAAGCTTGCGAATTTCCACCGACTCAGTGCGAACGAACCAAGACGGTTGTATGAACTTTCAGATATTTTGAGCGAAACACTGGCGTTAAAGGAAAATCCAAAATACAATCAACAATTCAGTTATTTTGACTCATCAGTAGGAGTGCTTCCCATTGTTCAGAAGTTAACATCTGGTTTGCAGAATAAGTGGACTTCTAAAGCCTCGAAGTACAAACAGACTCATGGAGTTACTTACCCTCCATTTACTATATTCTGTGAATTTGTGAAGGAAATGTCAACCATGATGAATGACCCTGGCTTACAAGTGACTCAGGCTTTTGTCAAAGAGACACCAAGATACAACCAGCAGAACTTCAAACCTGCAAAATCAGTGAATGTCAAGAAGACTGATTTTAAAGACTCAGGAACAGACTTTAAGACCACAGGGAAGAGATGCCCTATCCACGATGCTGAGCATACCTTGAATGAGTGCAGGGCTTTCAGGAAGAAATCCGTTCGTGACCGGAAATTATTCCTCAGAGAACATAACTTGTGTTACAGATGTTGCGGATCAGACACGCATACGTTCAAGACCTGCCGCGCAGATATAAGATGCGAGGAATGTGAAAGTTCACAGCACCCTACAGCTCTCCATCCACCTGAAAGCCAGAGACAGAATGGCGGGGAGGGAGCAAACATCCTCTCTAAGTGCACGGCGGTGTGTGGTGAACAGTTTACTGGACGTTCGTGTGCAAAGGCTGTACTTGTGGACGTATATCCGAAAGGAACCCCTTCACAACGTTTACGCATCTATGCTCTGATTGATGACCAGAGCAACACAACACTCGCAAGATCAGAACTGTTTGACTTTATGAATGTGCCTCACTCACAGACACATTTCTTTACACTTACCTCATGTGCGGGCCGCATACAGACGAGTGGTCGTAGGATATCAGGTCTGATGGTAGCAACGACTGATGGTTCTGTTGTGATGGAACTGCCTACCATTACAGAATGTAATGAAATTCCCAATGAGAAACATGAAATACCGACCCTTGATGTAGTGAAACATCACCCACATCTTCAAGACCTACCTTTAGCTCCTATGAATCCACAAGCGGAAATTCTACTACTCATAGGACGTGATCTACTGGAGGCCCATTATGTGCTGTCTCAGAGACTTGGACCTAAGAACTCACCCTTTGCGTTGCAGCTGAAACTAGGTTGGGTCGTCATTGGAGATGTATGTATCAACAAGTCGCATAAACCATCGACTATCAATGTGCTCAAGACTAACATAGTTACCTGTGAACGTCAGTCGATTTTTCAACCCTGTCCTAACAGTTTCCATCTAAAGGAGGACATCGCATCCTGTCGAGACGATGTTGGGTTCCACATTTTCGAGCGGAACAGGGATGATGACGAAGTTGGGATCTCTGTCGAAGATCGCCAATTCCTCAGGATTATGGACAATGAGTTTGTGAAAGATGAAGACGGGAGATGGAAAGCTCCACTCCCTTTTAAGCTTTGTAGACCGCAGTTAGGGAACAACAGAAGTCAAGCGTTAAAGCGTGCGCTGATGCTAGACAGGGATTTGAAGCGGAACCCTATAAAGAGGGAGCACATGATCACGTTTATGAAATCAATCACAGAAAGCGACGCTTTAGAGATTGCACCACCTGTTCCTCCAGGAAAAGAGTGCTGGTTTTTACCTCTTTTTGGAGTGTATCATCCACGAAAACCAGACAAAATACGTGGAGTTTTTGACTCATCAGTGAGTTATGAAGGTCTCTCTCTCAATAGTGTCTTACTGTCAGGACCTAATCTAACGAATGACTTGCTTGGTATACTGTTACGTTTCCGTATGGACAAAGTAGCCATCATGGCGGACATCCAGCAGATGTTTTACTCATTCCTTGTTAGTGAAGAGGACAGAGACTTTTTGAGGTTCTTCTGGTACAAGAATAACGACTCGGATGAAGAACTTATTGAGTACCGAATGAAGGTTCACGTGTTTGGGAACACACCTTCACCGGCAGTGGCCACTTATGGTCTACGGAAAACAGTAGAGAACGAAGATAGTGATGTAAGGAATTACGTGATGAAGAACTTTTATGTGGATGATGGTCTTATCTCCTTGCCCTCTAGTGCAGAAGCCATTAGATTGCTAAAGAAGACTCAGGTTGCGTTGAACAATGCAAGAATCAGACTCCATAAGATTGTGTCAAACGATGTGGAAGTCATGGAAGCTTTTCCATCTGAGGACTTGGAAAAGAACTTAATGTCACTGGACATTGGATCTGATGATTTGCCTGTCCAGCACCCATAGTGATACATGGCAGAATTCTGTATAGAGAAGTTGGTGAGTGCAACAGTAGTTGGGATGATCCTTTACCTAGTGACCGAGAGGAAGAGTGGACAAGATGGAAGGACTCCCTCAGCTCTCTAGAAGACTTGCACATTCCAAGAATGTTTACGCAGCTTTCCTTAAGCCGTACTCACATGAGGGAAATACATATATTCTCGGACGCTTCTGAGAAAGCGATCTCAGCAGTGGTGTACCTGCGTACAATCAGCAACTCTGGTGATGTCCACGTTGGATTCGTCATTGGGAAATCTAAGATAGCCCCACTTCAGACTACAACTATCCCGCGTCTTGAACTTTGTGCAGCAGTCTTGGGCACAGAGTTGGCTCAGACAGTGTTCAAACACTTGGATATCGACCCAGATGCAGCGACGTACTACACAGATAGTAAGGTAGTACTAGGTTACCTGAACAACCAAACTCGCAGATTTTATAACTATGTCTCGAACCGAGTGGCTGTCATCCACAGACGCTCTAAGCCTTGGTGGAAATGTGTACCAACTGCGCAGAATCCAGCAGACATAGGGACTAGATGTTTGACATCGGTAGAAGAGCTAGCAGAGAGTGACTGGCTTAGAGGACCACTTTTACTCAGATCTCCTTATAGTAAAGAAGAAGTTCTTACCTTTCCTTTGGTCTCTCCTGAAGAAGACCATAATGTACGTCCAGAAGTAAGAGTAAAGAAAACGGAAATAAACACACCATTTGTGGCAAGATTTGAAAACTTTTCAACTTGGAAAAGTTTGGTGCGTGCTGTTTATAATCCGAAGAAGATTTGCCGATTGAAAAGAGGAGCTGCAGATTCAGCAGCATTCGATGTTGAGGTCATGCAAGAAGCTGAGTATTTCATCCTGCAGGAAGTACAAGCTTTCTTTTATAAGGAAGAGATCAGATCTTTGAAAGACGGTAAACCTGTACCCCCTTCAAGCTGCATTGTGACTTTGAACCCATTTATGGACAAACGGGGCACGGTACGTGTTGGCGGACGTCTCAACCAATCTAACCTTCCTGTTGATGAGAAGAACCCAATAATCATCCCTGGAAAATCTCATGTTGCAAGAATTCTTGTGTCCCATTTCCACAGCAAAGTTTATCACCAAGGAAGACTTATCTCAGAAGGTGCAGTGAGGTCCGGTGGGTTCTGGATCACTGGCTGTAAGACACTTGTGAACTCAGTTATACACAAGTGCGTTACCTGCAGGAAACTCCGAGGAAAACTGGAACACCAGCGCATGAGTGACTTACCTGCAGACAGACTGACGCCTGGTCCTCCTTTCTCAGCAGTAGGTGTCGACGTGTTTGGCCCGTGGACTGTAGCCGCGCGCAAGACCAGAGGAGGATTATCTCACAACAAAAGATGGGCGGTACTTTTTACATGTTTGACTTCAAGGGCCATTCACATAGAAGTCATAGAAGAGATGAGCTCTTCATCATTCATAAATGCACTGCGACGTTTTGTGTCTCTACGTGGCCCAGTGAAGGAGATGCGTTCGGACCGAGGGACCAACTTCTTAGGCGCCCTGGACGCGATTCAAGCGGATGCCGTTTATACAGAGAAACGACCTATTAGAGATTACCTTCGCAACAACAGGATAACATGGACCTTTAATCCACCCCATGCATCACACAGAGGAGGATCATGGGAGAGGATGATTGGGATCTCTCGCAAGATACTAGACTCCATGTTGTTGAACCCAAATGCGAAAAAGTTGTCCCATGAAGTCTTGTGCACATTCATGTGTGAAGTGTGTGCAATCGTGAACTCCCGTCCTATTTGTTCACTGTCATGTGATCCTGACAGTCCTTATGTCATCAGTCCGTCAATGCTACTTACCCAGAAAAGTTTCGCAGACATTCCTCCACAGACTTGTGGCGACACAAAGGAAATCTACAAAGCTCAGTGGAAACATGTACAACACCTCTCCGATACCTTTTGGAAGCGTTGGAAGGATGGGTACTTACAGAATCTCCAAGCAAGAAGGAAATGGTGTGAGGAACGTCCTGACGTGAAGGAAGGTGACGTGGTCCTATTACGTGACAAGGAGTTGCACCGTGGACAGTGGCCGATGGGTTTGATTGTGAAGACTTTCGAAAGTGGCAACGATCAGAAAGTGAGAACAGTTGAAGTTCGGGTGATCAAAGACGGCAAGGACACAACCTACATTCGACCAATAACGGAATTGGTGCTACTGATTGACTAACTTGTTCAGTTTATTAGTGTGCTTTAGTTTGCTCACATACTGTTTAGATTTTTGTGTATATGATTTATAATTTTGTATAATTGTAATATCCTTGGGATATTAGGCGGGGAGTGTGATGTTTAAGAAACATTCTATGTACGACTTACTGAGTAAACTTTTTGAGTTTCACATGTCGGCTGGAGCCGAGCTGTTTTGCTACAGAGCATTATGTCGTTTTGTGTGAAGTGTGCAGTGCCATAGTGTAAGTGAATGTTTATCGCATTGTATATGTATCTTTCCAGAGTTTTGAGTGAAATTCTAGTATGCATAAGCTTGCATTTTCATGATAGTTGAGTATTTCTCTCCAATGTCTATCGGCCGACATGACCTACTTTCTGCATAGTGCGCAGATTCATATTTTGCATAGCATGCAATTGTTTCATTGTATAAGCATACAATATAAGTCTGTATTTTATCATACAGTATAAGTTCTTGGCAGATTTACGATGTATAAGTAAATGTGAATGTTGTAATTTTGGAAGGTTTTGCAAAACACGTGGTTGCTGATGAAACTTAAATCTATGGAAAGCAGTTCTAGTCAATAATACATTTGTATACGGAAATGTATGGAGTCGCATTATTGTCATAGTTATTATGTTTGTAAATGTATGTGTATTGTAACAACAATTCATTTGTCTTTTGTAGCTTTTTACTAATAAAGTATGGAGACAAGTATGCATTCTTAATCCAGAACAAGATAAAATTAAGAAAATGGAGACCCCATGGTGTCTGTACTACCTCCTCTGGTGACCTCCTGGTAATCATGGACAGTGATAATAACAGAGAATCAAAAGTCGTGCGTTACTATAGCTCAAAAGGAAAGGAGAAACAAAGTGTCCAGTTTGATACTAACGGTCTCCCTCTGTATTCACCTGGTGGCCTAAAATACATTAATGAAAATAGGAACGAAGATATCTGTGTATCTATCTGTTGGGCCAGTGCAGTAGTGGTGGTCAGCCGAGTCGGGAAATTTCGCTTTTCATACAATGGACCATCCACTACTGCCACCAGATCATTTAATCCTTACGGCATCACCACAGACAGCCAAGGTCGGATCCTGACGGCTGACTGTAATAACCACAGTATCCATATCCTTGATCAGGACGGACAGTTCATCCGCTACATTGACAACTGCAATATTTGTTGTCCATACGGTTTATGTGTGGACACCAACGTCAACCTGTTTGTGGCTGAGTGGAAATCGGGAAAAATGAAATTGATTCAAAATTACGTGTTCTAGACACTGATTAGTGCATATTTTTTTCTGATGAATGTGTGTCTTTGCTACCCATTTGAAATGATATCATAATCTTTCAGGCGGTTACATGTCCTTTAAGATATTAATTTGTGTTTGTATCTGAAAAACAAACCATGTAAAGATGAAAATGACAATCATGAATAATCCAACCGGAAATGTATCTACATATATGCATGTGAATTTTTTTATAAGATTTAAAAAAATCTGAAGATGCAAATTTAACGCTGATAAATTAGATATTGCATATTCCTATCGAAAAAGTTTTCAGCAGTTTGAGTCATTCAAATAAGTTTTTAGAGTATTAACTAGCATGTAATCTATAGTTTTCGCAAATCGGATCTCATGAGTGTAAACGAATAAAGCAAAATATTCACACGGAAAAATATTTCCGTTATAACATTATTTGTTTCCGTGCCAGTGCTAATTTTAATATTTTTAAGAATTTAAAAAATATGTATTACAACATAAGTTTTTGTGACAATCTCCAAATCTATCCAACTTCCTATTTGCCTTAAATGGCAAATGATTCAAATTTGTTGTAAAATACTTGTATATAAATTAAGTTTATTTCCTTAGTAGGACTGAACCGAAATATGTTTTTTATTATTTCAATATGCGAAAGTTGTTTATTCTTTCATTATTCAAGTTTTTTTTTACATCGATTGACGCCAAATGACAATTATTTTTGGCAGCTGTACATGAAATTTAAAAGGCAGATATTATCATATATTAAACATCCATACAGTGAGGAATGTATCTACAAGAATGTGTTTGACATTTGATCTTAACTTTGTTAATTTTAATTTGCCTTTGTATTGGTACTATTGGCGGGTTTGTGCAAATAAAGATAATCAATAAACGATAGCTTATGCATGGAATGCAGATAGCTCTTTATTATCATATGCATATAATGTCAAATTAGAAATTGATACTTCAGCCAAAAGGAGTTCTTCCTAAGTTTTATACTTAAAACAACCTCAATTCCATGCAATATCAAAAAATTATATTTTCAAAAGAAATTTTAGAAAAAAGACAATTTTTTCAAACTTAAACTGATTTATATTTAAAGACCAAATTCAGTAAGCATTAAATATAAGTCGATTCCGCGTATGAGCAAAATAAAACAAAAAACAAAGGGTGTAAATAATGACGAATCAATGACTATTTAAACAATAAAATGCTTTCTTTGGTGATTCATTCGGGATATGAAGGTAGCTACATTGCAGGAAAAATACATAACCCACGTTAGCATTTTTAAAAAAATACGATTTAAATGATTGACATACAGTGACGGTATTTCTACATTGATAATAAATCAAAGTGATACAGTTTGAAAAGTCTAGAGTAATAACTCTCTTTCATAAATTGAACGGAATATATTTCAAATTAAAATGTCGATGATTTTGGCTTTTGACTTTTTTCATGTGTAATATTTTTCAAATTTCGTTGTATATAAGTTGTGCAGTTCACAGTGCAAAGAATAAAAAGATTCAGTTGTTTTTCATGTTCAATCTCAGAGAGAGTATGAGAGAGAGAGAGAGAGAGAGAGAGAGAGAGAGAGAGAGAGAGAGAGAGAGAGAGAGAGAGAGAGACAGAGAGAGAGAGACAGAGACAGAGAGACACAGAGAGAGAGAGAGAGAGAGAGAGAGAGAGAGAGAGAGAGAACGTCTGCGTGTCAGAGCATTTTAAATAAGGATACGAGTCATTTCATTTACGACAGAGCGTCACAACATGGTGATGTTAACATGCGCGGATCTAGAAAGGGGGTGGGTGTGTCAGGTGGTCCCTCCCCTGAAAAGTTCAAATTTCTTTAAATTTCATTATAGAATTACAATAAATATGCCTTGGACCCCCCCCCCCCCCCGCAAAACTCAAATCACCGTCGGAACCCCCGCCCCGAAACATTTTCTGTATCCGCGCATGGTTAGCCCATTATGACACAGACAGTTTGTATCGCCGATTTTTGCTGTCTATCACTGTTGTGCATTGGATGTAGCTTTGATCTACTGACCCGTAGGTCCCCAGTTCGAATACTGCAGGGACGTTTCACTTTGTTTTATTGAATAGCGGTGATATTTTAAACGCTGATTTTCCCCAAAAACTTAAATTTTTTCTGTCATTTTCAAGTCGAATATATACTCGCAATCCATATCTTTCAGTTACTATAAATTAGATGTTTAGGACTTCTTCCAAAGGTGTGGAGGACCTTTAATATTTATCTTATATCAAATTCATCAATTGATGAAACACTGAATGTTGAATATTGTCTGTATTTCTTTCAAGGTACGGTTTTAATTCAAGTCAGGCCCAGCATTTGGACAACAAGGCTCGAAGATCAAGGCCACAGGGGAAGATAAACCTTTTGAGAAAGAATTCACTTACTAGATCGAAATCCAATCGCAACTTCACGGGCTTTTACGACAGAGTTCTTACATAAATTAGATTAGAACTAGTGAAAGAGAATAATATGATAATTTATATATCAATGTCTTTAATGATCAGTGCCTATTAACAATAATGTGTTAACATAATTACATTTGCTTTTTAAGATGTCACTTTAAAGATATCATTCAGAGAACATTCTCCTGACATCATTTACTAGTAAAACCATATGTTACGTAAGTCCTTTTGATAGCTATTGTTCAAGATTCAATCAGAAATTAAGTGTCTAATAGCTATAAAAAGAAAAATAATACATGTTTATTTATTCATCAATTGTTAGGCAATGAATATGATTCATTAATCAAAACTAAAACATACCAGGCTACATGAATGTTTACATGTATTTCTATCTACACTGTATATACCAGTATATAACAGTGTTGTTACATTGTCTCACAACACACACACAGTACCTAATTATTGTATGGACATATAATGATCACTGTAGATACTTGTACACTGTCACTGTTGTGGTGTTACGTTGTCCCACCCAGAGATTGTTGTCATCATCCACACACACACTAATGGGATAATCTATCCCTTGTTGTCCTGTGAGTAGTACAGACAAGAACTGACCGTCCTGGTCCAGAAGATCAACTGTGTTACTGAATATATATGTATCACACACCAGGATGTGACCGAGTACATCAGTACATATTCCATAGGGATTAAACCCTAACCTCTGACCTGTGTATGAGAACCTGTGTCGTCCTGATTTATCCACCACCACTACAGCATATTTGTTATTGTCTGATACACAGACATCACCATTGACGTTTTCTGTGATGTAGTGCGGTAGCTCATACAGTTCCTGTCCTTTGTTGTTTCTCTGTATGTCCTGTATTTCTGTCCATGTCTTGTTGTACCTGGTGACTTTACCCTCTGTATCCTTTATCATCCCCACCAGTATGTCCCCGTTGAAGTGGGAGCAATGTAAACTGAGTGGTTCCCAGTCTCCTGTTTTAATGAATTCAGTGATTATATTTTCCGATGTTATCCTATTGATGACTTTGTTTTGTTTATCTGTATAGATCAGATCCCCGTTCTGTGTGACTTTGTGGTAGCCTTCGGATCTGATACCACTGGTTTGTATCTTCTGAAGCTGATTCCCTTGTAGATCGGTTTGGACAAGGTTACCATTTATTTCACTGACCCAGAGTCTGCCTGATTTACCCAGTGATATATGATATGCATTGCAAACACCTGGTACCGTGTACTCCCTGACCTTGGTGACGGAGGAAGATAGAGACAGTGTTTGATTCACGTCAGATTTCTCTCTGTCTTGTTTTCTCTGTTTCCCTGTAGGTTTCAACTGTGTAGAGGCAGTCTCCATGGGTTTCACTTTTCTGTTCTGTGGTTTAGTGTCGGGAACAGTTATTCTACCCAGCAGTTTAGCGACATCTTCCTTTGTGTATTGACCAGCAGTAAATACGGGTGGGACTGGTTTGGATGTCTCTGGTATGGGTTGTATTATTTTTTGATTTGAGAGCAAATGTCAATTGTTCGATGTTTGAAGGAGATAAATAACCATTAAACGTCTGAATTAAATCATGGAGATAGTTAATGTAGTCATCTATTTTTTGACTTTGACCGCTTAAAGTTTCTAATAATGACTGTTCTATTTTGTCAACATGATTTATTTTATCTAACGTGACTGTGTCTACACACTTTTTCACAGACTCAGCTTCGGCCTTCATGGATGTTCTTATGTCTTCAATTGTCCTCATTATTTCTTTGACATCTTCAGCAATTTCCGTTTTCAAATCTTGAGACGTAGGCTCAAAATAGCTTCGAATTTTGGCAACTTCTACGTGACAAAGTAAAAAATGTTCAGCAAAGACCATTTCTAGATCGGTAAACAGATGACCACGATGTTCTTTTGTGGTTGTACATTTAGAACAAATGGGAATCTGGCATTCCTCACAAAGAAGATCTATGTGTTTTGATGGGTGGATCTTGCATTTCTCTAAAGGAATTTGATGTTTGCGTTGTTTATAAGGGACCACTTCGTGTTTTTCGGTTTTCTTATTCTTCTGATGTTTATCTCGGCATTGTTCACACATTGGTAGGTGACAGTCATTGCAGTAAAACTGACAGTTCTTCTTACAGTCTTCAGTGCCACACACCAAATAATGCTGAGCATCGGGTGGTATTGGGGATTCAGATAATGCCATCTGAAATTAGAAAATTTAAATTTTACCGGTCTATAAAATTTAATAAGGTAAATAGCTTCCCTTTACAAATCAACTACAACTTATGAAGACAATGAAACACGTTACAACGTTTAATTATTACTCAAGTTCCTTAAAAAATCCCTGAAATCATCTGGATTTTTTGGATTTTACAATCTTGCGTTTGCACAATACATTCACGCTAACGGGATCTTTAGTTTATGTTTCCACAATATCATATTTTCATGAATAAACTCAGAAACGATAATACAAATACGTGTAAAATTTCATAGGAAATTTGCTATATATATTCTGTTCATATATATCTTATGAGAGTAATTATAAAATTATAACAAATATACCTATCAACTTAGTAATTACTTTTTTCTTCGTGATGGCAATATGATTCCATGCAAAAATTTGTTTTATCGTTAAAATGATAAATTTCCTACGGACCCGGTTTTGCGATAGCATGCGTTCCGTGTATTGTCTCTGTAGCAAAGAAAATTCGTGACTGTGCGTTAAAATGAAAAAAAAGTGTTGATTTTTTTCATTATATGGATTAAATTTTGAAAGGTTTTTACAGTCTCAAAAAGGTTTATTACGATTAATTTGACTGTTATTTTCAATGCACTTCATTAATTTTTTTCCAAAATCGTTTCGGAGCGATTCTGCAATTTTCTGCTACATTAAGGATATATGGGAGGCAATCTAACTGTTGTAAGGGCCAGATTCACGAGACGAGACACAGTTAGATTATTCTAACAAAGTAAAGTGTAGTGAACTTTATAGCATTATTGTAGGCTTTGTTATGTAAATTTCAACAATATGGTATGTCGATGTATCTATTTCGTAAATGTCCGATATGTAATGTCAACCCGTGAACGCACGTGTCAAAGTCTATAGTTTGTAATTAAAAATTTGGCCGTTTACTTTTCTTACACCAGAAACAAACTGTTTTAGAATGACACATAATCATTAAAAATGCAAAAGGAATGGAATAATAAAGCTGGATATCTTCATCATGTCTCTAAAAATTGTCACTACTTTCGGTTCAATAATAAGGACAAGCCCTTGTTGACTTATCCATCTAGATTACGGTTAGGAATATGTAGAATGTTGTACCGTCATGAGGTATATTAGATAGTTAGTTTTCTCACAATTTCAGACAAAATTGTTCTAATTAACTTACCACCTTAGACTTGCAATGCCTGTATGATATGCACGATATCTTTTTCGTACGATAGAGACAGAGGACCAGTCTATTTATCACGTGTGTTCTGTATCAAGGTAATGCCGTGGGCGTCGCGGGTGATAAGGCAACTCTCAGCGATCAAATTCCTAAGATCGATATAACGTCACAAAAAGCAGCATGGTGTCATATTTTACTCAGAAACATGTCTATTTTAACTTTATCTCTGGTTTAAATTATAAAAACTACAGGCATAAAATATCACTAGAAACTCTTCTAACTGAATATATCTTTGATTTCTCTCTATTACGTATAATTATCATTGATGACGTCACAAGCATGTTTCATAGAGAAGATCATGTCGGGAGACAAATCATCGGTATGCCGAAATAAGACTTATTTAATACAGATACCTAAGATTTAGATGAGTGTCAGTTAGGATATAATCAGGATAATACAGGCATGGATATTTTATTTAATCAGCGAGTTTTATAAGGTAAGCAGATCGACATTTATATGGCTTGGCCAGCCTTTCCTCTGTCAGTGTGTATACAAAAAAAGGCAAAAGTGTAACACTACCCCGGATATTATGAAAGATGACTGTGGTAAATATGACCTCAAGTACTTGAAAAGTGCTGCTAGAATCCTGTGCTTCGTTGTTTTAAATGAAAAATACGTAGTATTTTAAATGAAATGATATGAGCCCGTCCTATGATATCGCGGTAGTTAAATCATTTTTGTCGAAAAATTTATCAATACGAAAATATTTTTAGAAACTAATGTTATTGTGAGATTTCACTATGATATACCTCTGTGATGTTCAGCGTGCCTCTGTTTACTATGTCTAAAAATATCCCGATGTCAAATGTCAATTTGCTAAGTACTATTCGTAAACAGAAATACTGCGATACCATAGAACCCGCGATATGATAGGAAATGAGTATAGAAGTTGAGAGGGTTTCCGATAAATATTTACAATATTTATTTTATGCGATTAACAATAGGATTCTAGCGGTTATATTAATAAACCTGAACTAATTGCTTATTGTAGCAAACATACAAATGAACTTCGGGGTAGTGTTACACTTTTTGATTTTGTGTTTAATAAGGTAAAACGTGATCTATTTTTAATTGTCACGTAATACCATGGTACGGCAGCTTCAAAGATCGAGTCGATTCCGAAGTAGAAAAATAAAATCTTGGTGAACACATCCACTTGATATTAATATTCCGCACTGTTTTCATAAAAATAAACTGTTTTTAAATTGATCATAATTTTGACGGTCATTTAGCTCGGAGTTGCCTTAACCTACCCGCGAAATTGTGTAATTTACTTCCTGGTTATAGAACTAAAATTAGCTTAAACCCTTGGATTTCTTGTACATTTTCAAAGCATGCATTAGATATGTATAATTAACGGTGCGGTTGATTGAAATGCTACATTTTCAACCCAATGTTTTCTCAGACGTCCGCTTCAATATGCCTCGCCCATTTCAAATGTTTTGACTGTAACAGGTGAAATTGACATCAGCGGTATATTTCCAATCTTGTCAGTTAATGTTCCGCTGTCTTATTATTTTTTTTTTAAATTGCCTAACCTTTGGACGTAAAATGTAAATTGAATTAAAATAAACATGTACATGTAGATTTATGAAAGCCAAAAGCCAAATGATACAAAATCTACAGCAATAAACATGCACCCCCTTCAACCAGCAGAGAGCGGCCAAGAAACATGGTTTTGATCAAACTTGAAATTATGAATCTTATTTGAAAATACGCTGCAATTCTTAAAATTAAAAATTTCCCTCAAAATCAAAAGTACTGTCTGATTTGGTATCATGGCTTTTTTTCACCAGCAGTAACAAGGATCAAAAAGGAAAGAATGAATATTGTTTAATTAAGGTGTTTTATTTATGATTAATTAAAAGTTTTAATTCTCCTCCTGCAGCACCCAAAACAGCAAGCTAGAAGTCGCCTGAAGATGTTTGGCGTAAACAGGAAACGGACACGGTTAGGGAAAGTGTTATACTACGTGTAGCTGTTAAGAATTTATCTTCAGCAAATCGGTTTATAAGGTAAAAATGTAACATAAATTATGCATTCATTATATTAGTGACTTATCGATTCTATATGTGTAGCAACTCATTACGATTGTATAATTATAAGTTTGAAGCTCTTTAGTCGCGTTTCTTTTGCCCATGGTTTTAGCATCTTATTCATTGATATTTGCGGCAATCTAACATACCTGTACGTATCGATGAACTTTTGGCAAATAATTTCACAATAGTTTTTGAATAACTGCAGGTCTGTGGATCCCGGTCTGAAAAATTTCGATGGCCGACCTGATCCTCCATTCGATTATTTTTATTTCAGATCGGGAAACTACAGACCTGCAGCCAAACTATAGCTTATATCATGTGAGTAAAGGTAAGAAACTTTTTGTACGTGTTTTAGCTTAATCTATAGATCTTTACATGTAGAACCTTAAATTTATATTTGAATATTAGAATACCTATTCCTGTGTTGAGCTTAATTTCCTTCTCACCTTCTTAGAGGACCTTAGTAGGGTAACGACGGACGCTGAGTAGGCAGACTGTATCGCCATATTGGACATCCTTCTGGCCTTAAAACAGATATAAATGTTCATAAGAACAATTATCCTTTATGCGTATAAGTACGCATTTATCGATTTATTACATGTAAGTATTTATGTCACGTTGCATATTTTTATATTAGCGGGTGGCAGAAAATACAAAATGAACATATTGTTTATTTTGTATTTACTCCCAACTAGTAAATTTGAAATTTATATAGGTTTATAATGCATATAAGTATAATCACCTCTAATGTTATTCGCTCCTCAGCTAGAACTGTTTTGATGGTCAGCTCTGACAAAACTCGTGCCTATAGAGAGAATGTGCATGTATAGAAATATACAGATATATAATATTAAATCAACTAGATTAATCTGTAATTTGTATATTTCAACAAAGGGGGACACGTTTTTATTCAGTACCTCTTCCCAAAGAATTATATTCCCCAACAAGGCACAAAGTCTGGACAGGGCCTGAAAATCACGAGACTATGAATCATTAAATGTTCCAATTTGTTTTGATATTCATAACAAGTATAGATTGCTGAGAATGTCTACAAAATCGAAATATTGAATCAATGCCGTGATGAAAATATGATTAATCTGATGAATCTGATTACAATTAGTTATGACCATACCGCCTGGTCCAGCTCTTCCTCGCCGTCATCACTGTCGTCATTATCATGGTCTAACATCATCGATAGCATGGACCATTTGTTCATCTAAATGAAAAACAGGGGCACTTTTCCAAATTAGTCTAACTCTCTCTATCTTCTCTCTCTCTCTCTCTCTCTCTCAATGCATAATTAAAGATTTTACAAAGCCCAGCATAATGCCCTAAAATCAACAGCCTGTATATTTGTAAAATTGCATTTTAATGTTCAATGTAAGAACCACTTAACACAATTATTTTTGGATCTGATAACAATAAATCATGCAAATGGTCGATGTCAACGAGGGACCCGGTATCTCCAAATCACTGGTATGTTGAAATTTATAACATGAATTTAAGTTAATAGAGGAATAAAGAAATAATAATGAACAATTCAATTAATAATTACACATCAATAATTACAAATTCAGCAAAATAATTACCTTGGGTTCGGAATATTTCTCGAAACGTTCACATGTTGCATTCGTTTGTATAAATCCAGGTGCCTCTGTATCGATTTTCGCGAGCATGTTCTGTGTCCCTAGGGACTCGGTTTTAATCTCTTGGAACAGGTCGTGGGCACCTGTGGGCATGTGTTCGGCCTCTGTGGACGCAGTTGTCCCTCTTCTGTGTGTGCGTGATGTGCGTCTGTGGGCATGATATGTGCCTATGTGGACACGTGATGTGCCTCTGTAGTGACATCAACAAATTGACATAATCATAATTTTAAAACATATGTTTAACAATTATAATTGGAAATATCGTAAGAATATTTTCATTTCAAGTAAACTCAGATCCAGTTCACCCCCCCCCCCATACTTTATCTATCAAATTCCCCGCCCAAATATGATATACCTTCTGACGCCCATGTGTTTGAAATTTCGTGAAGGGGTGGGTTGGCCCAGATTCCTCTTTCTATCTTGATCGTAAATAACTTAATATATATTAAGTGATTTTTTTTAAAAATTTTGATTTAAAAAAATATCTATTCAGAACTCTATAATGTAAACTATTATAAATCAATTTTTACAATAAAAAAAAAATAAAAAATATGGGCGTCAAAATGCATATATTCCTATTGTGAAATCTAAAATAACCGTGTCGATCAGACTATAGCAATGACTGCATTGCCTTTATCATGCAAAGGTCTAGGATATAGTCAAAGCGGGCGGGGGGGGGGGGGGGGAAGAGAGATTTTGTGTGCGGGGGGGGGGGGGGGTGTCAAGTCAATGCTGATTTTCGGCAATTTTGAAATATCTTGATATCTGAATTAATATGAGGAGGAGCAAGGGTCCCCACACCCAATTTAATCCATGCAGGACCCTAACACAAAGCATTAATAAAATCAGTCATTGAAATACAAAATAGGCTCTAAGTATATCCAA
>NW_026441667.1:0-50000 GCF_025612915.1 Magallana angulata
TAAAGCTAATATTCAACATTAAAATATCGAATCAAAAAATAAGGTTAAGGTTAAAGGTTAAGGTTTATAGTTTAAGTTTAAGGTCATGGTTTAGGAATTATAAAAAGGTAGAAAACCCACGCTAAGTTTAAACGCATAATTCCAAAGGCAGGAGAAAGAAGAGGACGTGAAAAAGGTAGACAAAAAAGCTTTATAGTGAACTTATGAATGTATTATTTTATAACTGAATATAATTGATATGAAAATAACAGCAATTTTTATTGCTGTGTTAAAAAAACATTTAGGTATAATTTGTACAGATTAACTTGAATTTCTAATGATATATACTCAGTTTTCTTTATAAGTGCTAGTTTAAGTGTTTTTAAATTCGCCTAATGTGTGTATGTTAATATACATTGGTAATATCAAAGGATTCAAGTAGCGCCTGGGTGATAGGGTGAATGATTACATTTCTAGGTACCCTAGTAAAATTCTCTCTTCATAAAATTGTTCTTATAACTAAATGGTACTCACAGATTAAGGTCAAGGTCAATAGTTTTAGTACAAACTTATTTGGTAGTATATAAACAATTAATCTAGTTCAATTATAGTTTATTTAGTTACATATTTTTTAAGGTTAAAAGTGAAGGTTTACGGATTACCTTGGTTTGAACATATTTTATTGTATAAACATATACAAATGGTTCGAACACAAGTTCTTACAACTTACGAGGTTCTTACCAATTACCTTATGGTTCAGGTTAAGGTTTAAGGTCCATATTTGAGAAATTTCATTTTAAGGTTAAAGTTTATAACCATCGTTTAGGTTAATAATTTAAGTCCTGGGCTAACTTTACATCTTACGCTGCAAATCTACCATTTTTTGCAGAACATGTAAAGTCAAAGACGACCAAATGAGGTATAATTTATAGTTATTTTACGTATGGTTTTATTTTATGACCTTATGTACAAGAACCACGCATAAAACACTAAAAGCAATATTGATGTTTATAAATATCTTGAAAAACTATAATGAAATTTCTTTTCATTTTTTTTTCTGTTCCTTCAGAGCAGCGACGACGAAGAAGGCAGATACTTTTGGGGTGTTTAATCAGCTGTGCGAGGTCCTCGACCACGTTCCTCAACTAAATGACGATAAGGGGAAGTATGTATGTGGGTTCTGTTTGAATAAACTTAACAAACTGTCAAAAATTGAGTATGATTTGAAAACAAAGCTCGAAGCTTTAAAAGAAGAAAGAATCAACCTATTAAAGACACTCAGAGAAAAATACAACACACAATCATCTGCGGTATTCACGCCAAAAACAAAGAAACGATGTATTGTGCATTCTCCTACCCCCCGTAAAACAAAACGATCCCTGGCTTTGACTCCACAACGGACTGGTGACCTCTCTGTAGCAGCATGTGCCAATGAAATGGAACCCAAGCCCATGACAGAATCAACTGTGCCTTTTCAAGGAAAAGAACAACAAGCTCATGAGAGAGAGCAAGAAGTTAAGGTATCCGATCCATAATTCAATAAAATTTGATGCCTGGAAAGCATATGAATTTTTTATTGGATATTGATGACCACCCTGTGGGGTATACAAAAAGTAGGTCAACAAGGGTGATAACTCATAAGGGGAGATAACTCTGAACTTTTTCGAAAATTCAAAATCGGCTACTTTTAATTAATTTTATAACAAAAAATAATAAAAAAACATAAGAACTAAAATTAATTATCTTGTGTATTTTATCATATACATGTAAATACTTCAAAAATACAATTTTTTTTCCACATTTAAAATTATGCAAAAAACCCATAATTTAGGACATACGAAAAAATAACATTTTTGGTCGTTTTGAATAATTTTTATTTCTGTTACATATCTGGAAGCTATAATATTTTTTGTGTTTAATCAACAAGGCTGCTATAGTAGTTAAGAATAAATAGGTCATCATGGACGACAACTCACAAAGAGAGATAACCCATGGGCAACTTTTTGACAAAAAAAGTTTTTTCGAAAGTTTGGTCAAGATATTGTCAATACAATGAATGTATTTCACTTATTTTTTTTTTTTGCTGATAAATAATAGAAATATTTGTCTCCACAGTTCATGTACTTGTAAACAGACACACAAATTTCAAACTTGGATTAAAAACACCGATTAATAAAATTCATTTGCTAAAATATGCACACAGTTTTGGAATACATTCTCCTAACACTTTTTTGTCTGATGTAACTCTTGGTTTCCCTAAACTATTTTTCATAGAAAACACATCTATTAGTCCATCTTCACCACTTCTCTTGAATATAAGTCTTAGGTGTCCCAAATTTAGTCCAGATCCAGCAATATTTTCTGTTGTGCAGGATTTCATGATTTTTTCTCCGATAAGAGGGCGAAGGGAAGTGATGTTTTTAGACTTACAAGAATTGAATTCTTCCTGAAGAAATTGGCATTCTGTATTATAAGAATGTTTTTTAAAGTCTGAAACAGAGAGAAGTGCAGCTTGCATGATTTCATCTAGCTTGATGACATCATCAAGAGCATTATGTGCATTGTAAGTATGACCACAGAAATGCTGTGCTAGAAATTCTTGCTTATACTTTTCAAGTTTTGGGAATTTCTGTCTGAAGAGAGTAAGTGAATCACAAAATGCTGAGACTTTAGAGCAAAATCTATCTTGCAAACCACAGCTACGAAATGCGTTGCATAATACTCGAAAATCAAATGTTCGGCCATTGTGTGCTACAATCACTACGGTGGGAAATTTCTCCAACCACTCCAAGAAATCCACAAGTGCAGTCTTTATTCTCACAAAATCAACGGGCTCACCACGGTAACAAAGAACTCCACCACTCCAGGTAATGTTGGTGACTTTTTCAGCCATTGGTGTAATAGGCAGCTCTGGAGCCACATATCTTGAGAACTGCTCCTTGGTATTGCTGTTCACAGCAGCTATCTGAGTGATGTGGGGCATAATGCCATGCTGAACTGAAAATATATAGATGCAAATACTGATAATAGTCTATTTGTATTTGGTTGTATAGCTTTGCTTTTTTTTCTTTTCTTTTTTTTTAAATATTTGAGAAAAAAATATTTACTCAGGCCAGTGGTTTCCAGATCTAAAATAACAACACTGGGTGCTGAGCAGTTTTTCAAATTTGAAGAGGAGGAAAAGCTGGGCTTTGGCACAGGATCTGGAATTTTTTCTATATCCTCTTCTTTCACAGAAAGTCCAATTTCTAAAACAGATATGGTATAAATAATATACAAACTTGTCCATACTTAAATAATTGTGAAAAAATGTCTGTAACTGTCAAATGACAAACCAGATTGATAAGACAATCCTTCAATTGCTTCATTTCCTCCCTTCGAGGTAGACCTCTCTTCCTTCAAAAATAGTCTTCTTCTTTTGCTCTCTGGTAATCTGGCCCGATCCTTTCTCTTCATTCTGTCAGCATCCATCTTCTCTGCATACGAATCACAGAAGTGTCCAGGAGATAGGCCATTGCTGACAAATGTCTGAAAGTATTACAATAAGAAAATGCATGAGTTCACAACATTTCATGGAATTAAATTTTAAACATTTAGGATCTCTAAAGAATTAAATATAATTATTTTATTTTCCAACATATTCTGAGTTTTCTGTCTTTGAGTCATAGTGTCATTTTAACAATAATGCAAACAATTGTAACATCATCACAATGTCAAATCAAAAATTTATTACTTGAGAATTAATATTCACTGTATATCATTGTAAACATGTTGATGTAATAAAGAGAGTCTATAATATCAATGCCTCAACATACTAAATCTGCAGGGTCTGAACAAGTGAACACAGAAAGGCAAAACAAAGCAAATTAAACAATGTCAAAATTTCAACTAATGCCAAAAGAAATATCAACAGCAGAACAGAACAGACCTGCCAAAATTCCAACTTGTACCACAGGAAATATCAACAAACAGAGCAGAAAGAATTGAACATTCATTTTACCTCTGACAAATACTTTCTACCCTCATTAATAAACGCTGCAGTCTAAGCTCTCACTTTCCCCATAATGGAGATGTTTTGGAACTCTCAGACATGTTTCTCTATTGGCATGCTCACATGCCTGGCTTGACCCTAATTCTATATATGAGGCACTTTTGGCAATGATTGGAGCAAAAATGTCATCGAGGCTCTGGCGTAATAATGGATCCTGCAATGGTACCTTATATGGCAAACTCCTATGAACATAAGTTTCGTTAGGTTTGCGTTTATACCCACAAAATCTCCCGTGACATTTGCTGTGATCACCAAACTGATGTGGAACCAAAGCTACCAAATTTTCTCGCATTCCTTCTTTATCACCTTGATTCTTTGAAAATATGTATTTAATGCACTTTGACAAATGCTGTATTATCTGATTGGATATTTTCACTACTTTAGAATTTCGAAGATCGTACAAAGTTTTTATAATATTTTTGACACAATGATTTTTGTCCAGTCTTTTCACAACTGACAGACCACACTGACTCTTTAGACGGGCAATCAGAGTGTTATCCCCATCCTTTTCAATTATCTCAACTGGCGTACCTTGACTTGACATTTCTTTCAATGCAAGCAGTCCAGCCTCACTCTCCATCATTCTAGCACTTCCGTTGTGGTTCCAAACACATCTATGAGACCTTATTCTCTGACCTGGCCTATTTCTTTTCCACCATTTACAGGTTGCACAGGAGCGATGCTTGATGACTGTCTTTAATACTTTGTTCCTTTTACTTATCAGGAAGGTGTGTCCTATTGCAAATACATACATGTTATTGTTACAGACTAGATCTACATTAGCATCATAAAAATGTTGGAATAGTTTGAAAAAAAATACCTGTTAAGCTGTCATAACCTCTCTTTTGCCAGGCATGATCAGCTGCTACAGTCATTCCTGATCGGGCCTTTGAGGGGAATATAATTTTTTTTTTTGATTTGGTGGATGCAGGTCTGTTTAAAACACCAACATGTTTCTCTACTGGCATGGTTTTGGCAGGAGGTTGAGGGGATGAGCTATTACTGAAAGCATGTTTACAACTCATATAGGTTCATCTATTTCTTGATTATAGAAAATCAGTTTAAACAGTTCATTGATTTATTTACCTCTCAGTCAGTAGATCAAATGCTCCTGAATTACACTTTTCAATTAGTGATGGATCTCTACAAACAAACAAGATATCAGTTTTGAAAATTAAATTTGATTTTTAGAGAATATTAATTTTTATAATCAAGCATTATATGCTTAAACTTCAAATATTTACCCTTTAAATTCATCTTCAATTATTGCCACACCAAGTTCCTTATCAAAAGAATCTGCATTTGAATCCATCTCCTGTGCTGCAACTTCTCTGAAATTTGACAAACATGTTATAGATTACAATAAAAAAAAATGAAAGAAAAATAATTTTAGGAACACAAAACACTTTTTTAAAGTATGTTTCTTTGGTAATAACAACATGTTTACAAATACACACACCTCATTTCATCTCTGAATGCTTTTTGACTTTCATTTGCCATATTCTCATCTGCAAATTTCTCAATCATCTCACCAGCTCTGCGTTCCATAACTTTCAGATTTTTATTATTAACTGTTGGTAGATTGAGTGTTGCAAGAAAATTGTTCATTCTCTGTGGACCACCAACTGAATCAATCATTGCTTAAAAAAACATAAATTTATCAGATAATACATGCTTGCATAAGATAGTGTTATATACAGTTGCAAAGGAAAAATTCAAAAGAGACTTGATTATTCTTTATAGGAATGAGTAACAATAACTACCTGCACCGAGCTTTGTATTTACACAGAAGCTGGGCATTCCTCTCTGGCCTGTCACCTTCTTCTGTTTTTTCCCATAAGGTACTCTTTTCACATTACCGCAGTATGTACACTGTACATATACATATCCCGCAAGCCCCACTTTCATTTCTGCTTTCACAGTTTGTAGAGATAGATATAAAGGACCACACAAACATTTCGCACAGTTCGAAAGACCTTCAATGAGAACCATAAATTCTACAATACGTCGACCTTTCAATATCAGATCATTCGTACTGATTTTCCTCGCCGCATTCAACTTATTTAGCCCGGGACAACACACATTACACCCGTTAAAACCTAAACACATATGTGCAGATGTATAATCGTGTTCCTCGATCACATTGTTGCTCGCTTTTTCGCTATCCCTTGCCTTGATTCTCAGCTGACTTTTGAACTGCCCGAGTTTGTTCCGTCTTCTGTTTACAGGCGCCATTACGGAAGTTGACAATCTCGAGAATTCTCGTATGCGTTACCTTTATTTTTTTAAATTTTGTTTATTTAATATTCAATTCATTTCTTTTAATATTTATTGAATATAATTTATATAATGTGTTTTTGTAAATTTGAGAAGATTTACATGTTATGTTTAGTTTTACGATCTTGTACGACATAAGCCGAAGTTAGCCGATCGAATTATGTATCGGATACCTTAAAAAGAAACCAAAGAAACAACTCTTTTCTTCAAAGGTAGGACATACAACCATGCATGTGTAAAATAAAAAGTGGGACTTATGAACTTATCTATGCATAGAGAGTCCTATTCACATAACATTCAACAGCATCCTCCCTCTTCACCCCCCCCCCCCCCAAAATGAAAAAAAATAATTAAAAACTGGATAAATTTAATAGTAAATAAGTAAATAGTAAATAACTGAGTCTGTGTAACTATACTTCTTGACAAATTTATGGCTAAAAGTCTAGAGTTGCTACTTTTTTATTATTCCACATAGGTTACGTACAGGACAAAGGCATCGAAAGACAAACTTGCAAGAACTATTTATTCATCCAGTTTAAAGCCACACATACTTGCATGTCTTTTGAGAGATATCAACAAGGACATGTCATCCGTTGTGTCTACTAAAACCAAATCAATTTTGAGACAAATTAAATGTGACAGCTTGGCCAATTTCAGCATGGATCTTTTTAATCAAGAACTTCAGGTTTAAGCACCTCTGACCTATAAAATTATTTCAACACTGGTGAAGGACTCGGAGGTTGGAACATCTGTGGGCTCAGCTGTGTTGTTAAACTTTCGAAACAAACACATGTCTTCCTTGCATCACCTAATTGCTCAAGTTCTGGACCGAGGTGGTGCCACAAATGAGGTATCAATAATGTTAAATGATATTGATCGCTGAGAAGAAAAAAAAGTAATTCAGTTGAAAATAGTTTGTTAAAGCTGAATTGTTCCTCATTTCATTGAATTATTCGAATGAATAATATTTAGTCTATTAGTCTGTTTTACTCTTGTGGATTGTGACAATAATATCCATGCAAAATGATTATGAAAATGCTAAATTATTTGAATATTAATGGTACATTTTATTACAATATATTTCAGACACTAGCCCCCTAAATAAACTGGGACTCTGTGTGTCAACATCAGCTGCAGCAGAGCAACAGCAAGAACTTTTGAAACGACAGATGCAACATATTGAAAAATTGATGCTACAGGAGAGGGCGGAAATTGAGAAATCAGGTATGAAAGCATCGTCTGTGTCAGTGCAGTCAAGTGATATCATAGGTGATAATATTGATATCAGCAGGAATCCCTTACAAATGAGTGTTGACCGAAGACGTAAAAGTTGGCATTGGTTCCTACTGGTTGGTTTAGAAAAGAGAATTATAAATGATGCTTTAGCTGATGATTACCAATTAGGAGATATTTGTCGAATAGATAACAGTGTCTTTGATCCAAGTGTTGAAGACTGCTCATCTCTAGAGGAACACTTCATATTTCATATTACTCATGTCCTTTTCAAGAATGTGAATTGCCTCAAGAAGTATGCTAGTTGCCTACCCAAATTTATTGAACATTCTCATATCCATGAAAGTTCCCAAAAATCTGACTATGCTATCCTTGATATACTAGATAAAAGTGAAAACAAATCAGAGGATATGATAAGTATACTGCAATACATACATGAAACCTACTCAGCTCAACTGGCAATGTTGAATGGTACCACAGATTTTGATCAGTTAGCTGGAGTAATTCATAGCCCTGAAGGCCTTCACAGAATGATGAACTTGTTATAGGTATTTCATCTCAACAGTTCGGCATTTCCAGTTCAATTTCCTTGTTTTTTTTTCAACTTTAAAAGGCATGTTGTTTGCTTTTTTATCCAACGAAAGGGGGGAGGGTATATTGAAATATGTTCCTGTCTTTTGTTGATATAATTGTACCAGACTTAATCTTGGGAACTTCTGTACAGTTTGATCTAAAAGCTGGTACACATGATACATGTAACTGCCATCTATGTGCACATGATAATTTCAATTAGAATGGACAATTTTTAAAACACTCTATTTTTCAAATTATTTAGAAATTTAAAAAGGAATTTCATTATTAGAGGGGGGGGGGGTCCTGTTTGGACAGCAATGGTTTATTACATCTACATACTAGTATAGTTTTTTTTTAAAGTTGAAGATACCAAAACAATATAGTTGCATTTGGGTCATTCTCTTTAATTCAAGATATTGTCTCTGTCATGTGACATGTCTCTGTGTGACAATCACTGTTCATATCGAACACACCCGATTTTATTTTTCCCATAATTCTTTGCAACGTGCTTGGCCGACGCTAACAATAGGCGCTAAGTTATACCCGGCCGAGCTGTCCAGCGATAAAGACGTGCTTAGTGTGTGAAGGGGGTATCGTGTTAGAAGCCTGTGTGGCATGTTTTAGTTTCACAAGTTCAGCATTTGACGCGGACACGGATAGCTGACCGTGGTAAGTATTTATTTAGTTTGGTGTAGTTTATTTGTAAATTTTTGCCTTTTTATTAGTATTACGCAGTCGTCCTATAAAGTCACCTTGACCATTGTTCACTGTAGAGTTACCTGTGTGTTCACTGATGTGTGACTTTAGCGAGAGTGTTTAAATGGAATTCGTCTTTTTCTATGGGTTAGGGTTAGGGTTACTTACAATATTTTGAGATGTTGCCTTTAATATAATACTATTTATACATTATCATAGTTTGATACTATCAGTGAGATACTTATATGATGTATTATACAATATTGTTTTCATTATGGTGTTATGGTGTCACTTGTACACTTATTGTAGTGTCATATTGTTGATGTTGAGAAGATGATGATGTTATGGTGAAGTCGATGACGATGCGATGTTCATGTTGACGACGACGATGATGTTATGATGTCGATGACTACGATGATGATGATGGTCATGTCGATGATGATGGTGTAGATGATGTCGTTCATGGTGAAGTCGATGACGATGCGATGTTCATGGTCGATGACGATTTGATGGTAATGTTGATGACGACGATGATGTTATGGTGATGATGACGACGACGATGATGATGGTCATGTCAATGAAGATGATGTAGATAATGTCGTTCATGGTGACGTCGGTGATGATTATGAAGTAGATGATTATGGTGATGACGATGATGTCTTTTATGATTATGGTGTTGTAGTTGATGATGTTGACGATAGTGGTGATGATGATGATTGTGGTGACGAAACTACTCTAGTTGTGGTTGTCCGTAGTTGGTCCAGGACTACAGCCCCGGAGATTCGGACACTCTTCTAATATATTTTTGGTCATTTGTATAAACATCATATTTTTTCTTGTTGAGTGAAAGTTGTGTGAGTGTTTGTGTGGTTTAGGGTTTATATTTCTATCTTTTCTTTCTTTCTCTTATTTTTTTTGTTATTAAATTTTGTTAAATTTAAGATGTCTTGTTGTTGTTTGGAGTAGCCTCCGCTCATCCCGTTACAATTGGTGGCAGCGGTGGGATGAGTTGACTCCTCCAGATACTACAAGATATCTTTATAAGTGAACAGTTGCCAAGGTTTATTTTATTTTTCATTTTTTGATCTCTTTTGTAGTACATGTAAGAGCAAGTGTAGGTCGTTGTTTCCTTTTCCCTTGGTGAGTACATTACGTTAGGCAGATTGTTTTGTTAAAAGTTGAGAAGTTAGTCCCTTTATGAGATAAGTTTGAGGTAAGTTGGTCTGTCAGTCAATGCACCATGTCTACTGTCAAGGAGATGCTGGAGCTACTTGAAGTGGGGACCAAGATGGGGATGAAGGATGAAGACCTTCAACAATTCGTGAAGGACGAACAGGCCAGAATGCGGGACGAACGTGAGAAACATAGAGTCGAGAGACAGGAGGAGAGAGACCGCGACTTCAAACTACAGATGGAGAAAGAGCGCGCCGCAAGAGAACATGATGAGCGAGAGCACGCCCGATTGATAGAAGAAAAGAGACATCAGCAAAAACTAGAAGAACTGGAACTTGATCACAAACTGCAACTCGAGAGATCTCACATGAAGCCGAGTGTTGTGACTAAAGAGGAGAAAGAAACTTCTCAAGTGATAAAAGGACCAAAACTTCCTCCGTTTGAGGATTCGAAAGACAACATTGACGCGTACATTCAAAGATTTGAGATATACGCAACAACGCAGAAATGGAATAAAGACACGTGGGGGACTCATCTTAGCGCATTACTCAAAGGAAAGGCACTGGATGTGTTCGCAAGACTCTCACCCGAAACAGCACTTGATTTCAACGAGTTGAAGAACGCCCTGTTGAAACGATTTGACATGACGGAGGACGGTTTCCGCAAGAAGTTCCGATTTTCAAAACCAGACGGAAGTGAAACTTTTATGCAATTTTCTACCAGACTGGACAGTTACCTTGAGCGGTGGATTCAGCTGTCTAAGACTAACAAGACATTCGATGATCTGAAGGACTTGTTCTTACGTGAACAGTTTTTATTGTGTTGCTCGAAAGAACTTGCCTTATTCCTAAAGGAGAGGATTCCTACTTCGATCCAAGACATGGCGCGATACGCGGACCAGTTTGCTGAGGCCAGAACAGTGACATCTTCTTCACTTACGCAAAAACCGCTCTTTGACAGACGACAGCAGTCCGATAGACAACCGCCGTACAAAGATTCCGTGCAACAAAACCAATCTGGAAATGCAGTGAAGTGTTATGAGTGCGGACGACAAGGACATAAAGCCTTTAACTGCAACTTCCGCAAAAGTCCGAATAACAGGCCGTTTAATTCGAGCGAGAAACCAGAAACAACACCGAAACATACTTACCCTAGTGATTTTCAACGTGGGTCGTACAATAATGGGAACCATGGATATCCAGGACGCGGTAGAGGTCGCCAAGGAGCCGCGAGTGACGTCGAGAAACATGGAAACTTACCGTGTGTTGGTGATTCGGTTGCTTTCTGTGAAACGGAAATGCCAGTTGTGAAGGGATGTGTTGGCAATAAACTAGTGACTGTGCTAAGAGACACAGGTTGTAGTGGTGCCGTTATTCGTAGAGAACTGGTAAACGATGATCAACTAACAGGGACATCTCAACGATGCAAGTTAGCAGACGGTCGTATTATTGATTCAGATGTGGCTAGAATTGATGTCGATGACTACGATGATGATGATGGTCATGTCGATGATGATGGTGTAGATGATGTCGTTCATGGTGAAGTCGATGACGATGCAATGTTCATGTTGATGACGACGATGATGTTATGGTGATGATGACGACGACGATGATGATGGTCATGTCGATGAAGATGATGTAGATGATGTCGTTCATGGTGACGTCGGTGATGATTATGGTGTTGTAGTTGATGATGTTGACGATAGTGATTATGATGACGATAGTGGTGATAATGATGATTGTGGTGACGAAACTACTTTAGTTGTGGTTGTCCGTAGTTGGTCCAGGACTACAGCCCCGGAGATTCGGACACTCTTCTAATTTATTTTTGGTCATTTGTATAAACATCATATTTTTTCTTGTTGAGTGAAAGGTGTGTGAGTGTTTGTGTGGTTTAGTGTTTATATTTCTATCTTTTCTTTCTTTCTCTTATTAAGGTCTTCCGTTTCCAACGGAAGACCTTGTACTGATTCTGTTGGAAATTCTTCATTATTATTTTTCTTCTTCTTTTTCTTCTAGACGTTTCTTTAAACTGTAATATCTCGCTTGTTTGTCATTAGATTTTCTTAAAATTTTCAGGGTTTATTGGAAATGATAATAGCTTACTATAGCACAAAAACTTGTGAAATCGATACTTCCGGTTTTGAGTTATTCCCCTTTGAATATTTTTTTAATGGGTCTCGTGTACCTGCAAAGGCTCCGAGTTGATCCGTAGCAAGTAGTTTTAATTTACAAATCTTTAATGTCGACATCTTGAACGTTTTCCTCCTAGTTTTATATGTTTGATTAACCCACGTATACTCCTTAAAAAATTACATCGAAATTTATGTTTCTAAAAATGTTAAATTTTGCTTATATCTTTGCTCAATAACTTTTTAGTTGTAAATTTCTTCTAGACATATATAGAACAAAAGTTGTGCAGAATATTAGGAGCTTTCATTTGATACCATAAAAAAGGGGCTAGCCCCTAAAATGAGGGGTCTAGAGCTCTTAAAAGTCTTTGCTTCATAACTCTAAAACGGTAAATTTTTCGATATGGGCGTCGGTGCAAAAAATGTTGTTTGTGACTTTATTGATCTCATTAAACTGTTTTTGTGTTCGGGTATTGCATTATGTGAGGGGAAAAGTAATACGTGTTGACCAGTACTCGCGGCAATTTGGCCAAGTTAACGAAACTCTACATCACCCGCGGCCGAGAAAATCGGTCACCGTGGTCGCGGCTGGGCTACCTAGCGGTCAGCGGTTATCTAATACACGAGAGTTGCGTCTCTCATATACGAGTTTATTTAGCCGCGAACTCAAGAATTGTTTTAGTTTTGATTACACATAAGTTTAGTTTATGGACTAAACGATTCGGTGTCAATTAAGAAATTGTTCAGTTAATTAATAAAAGCAATGTCATTCTCATCTAAAGCAATATCAGACATAGATCAATTGTGGGGTTTAAGTTTAAAATAAAGAACTTTTATTTGATAGAATATGGTCATTATACTGCAAACTTTACAAATCGTCCTAGGTTCCGAACTGTGCGTGTCTGCGCGTTGTACCTTTACTAGATGAATATGAACGTGTTTGAGTTTATACAGTCGTAAATAGAAGAACTGTTTTAATTTTATGTTATAAAAGTTTGTCCATCTTGTATTTATTTAATTAAACATTTGATTGAAAATGAATATTAATGAACGATATTACTCCAAATCGGAAACATCGTCAGAAATAAATTAATGGTTGGTTTGTATATCTAACATTTTTAACCCCCCCCCCCCCCCCGAAATATCAAATGATGATCATCCCTCGCACATGGCCGAGGATATAGCCTATAGCGCGAGTGGACGAGTGATCCGCGGTCGGCTCGTGTTCTTCTACATGTACCTTATCACGCATTCATGATTCATATTTTGCACGGACAGAACTATATTTATTATGTTTTAACTATTATTTAGGTTTAAGATGAAAAGATAAATTTATTTTACTTGTACAGCTGATTAAGCATTGATTTAATTATACGATAGAGTACAAGGTACTCATATTATAATCAAATGTTACATGTTTGCGGTAGGTGCTAGCACGATAAATGAATGTCCTGAATTGTACTAAATTGAGGCATTTGATGATTATTTGAAAGAATATTTAATTGAGTTTTAAACAACTTAAGATTAGATTCTATCGGTCACATATTAATCACTCTGCAGTTTTTCTAATACATGGTTGTACGTTTGAGTGTGGAAGCGAACTCACTGCTGCGTCCCCCCCCCCCCCCCCTCCTCCCGCCCCGCTGACAAGTGCTCGCGCTGTATTTTTTTTAAATTGGCGAAAAGATATCCAGATATGTGGAAAATCATTTTGGCGACTTCTTATGTGTTACATTTTCTCCTCAACGTGTTTCACTTTCCCACCCGTTTGTTTATTCGGTTAGTCTGTGTTAATTCAATCGCCACATGCGACCGAAAATCTTGTGTCGCTTTAGCGCACACAACTCAGAACATATGTAATTGAGTAACAGTTGGACGGTGCTTTTATTAACAATAAGACTATTATTCGAAGTCAATCATCTTCACATTAAAGATGTGAAATTCTTACCTGAGAATGTGGCTAATAAATCAACCTGTTGACCACGCTAAACTTCTGTGTGAACAGAATTATTCATAATATACTATAATTGAAAGTTGGAAGTCAAACTTTGACACATTGGAGAGAAAATGTTACAGCCTTTTAATTGAAGTTGGGTATAATGAGGTTGTAATGCAACTTAATTTACTTACAAGGTTAGCTACAGCCAGCTAGTAGAATACTAATTTTAGGTGAACAATGAATACCCAATATATTAAAATACAAAATAAATAGTTTCCAGAACTATAATACTATGCATGTGTATATGAAGGTTGCACCCTCATTTGTATAGCTGTAGGTGAGGAGGTAAAGGTGTATCGATATACATACAATGTATAACTGCACATACGGATTCCGGACCGTGGCTACAGACGATACACATGATAGTATTTTAATACATCAATGCGCAGTTTGATCTAAAAACTGACCAGTTTCATAACTTCTTCGAATTTCTCTAACACGGACTGTCTAATTCCTTCCCAGAATTCCAATTTACGCAAGCGCAATTGAAGTTTTTATTTTCAATTTTATAAATCAACCCACTGACATAAAAATAAGGATTTTACATATTATTACATCGTTGAGAGATGTGATATTCATTTCTGTAAATAAGGTTATTTAATTCACGTTACATAGCGGTGTCTCTATGAAACAGCACCATCTGGTGTAAAATTTAGATGCTCGCTTTTGCATAAATTCTCCCGATGATCTTTTTTTTTAGCTGATTATATATTGTTTTGAATGTCCAAGTCTACTCGTATCATTAAATGATATCAGACGACACACATTTCCCTATAGAAAAGTTCAGAGATGCCATCAATTTTGACTAATAACTAACAATTCTAAACTTGCACATAGTCTTCAAAAATTTAGAAAGATTTAAATAAAGAAGTTATCTTAGAGAAAAGGTTACGTGTTTTGTAGGCGTGTTCGGTTTAAAAAAAAATACAATTCCTGACATGAATCATGAGTACATACTGTTTATAACAATGCTTGCTACCCTTTGAAAATTTTAACTCGCCATTTAACATCTCATTTTTTAAAGAATTTTTGAAACGATTATACAAACTGTGTTCGACAAATAGTTTTCCTAAAATATTTTCTTCCTTTCTTTTTCAAAACATGTTTTATATACAGGCTTTCAATCACAACACGTTTTTATAACAAAAGCAGAACTGAAAGTTTAGTCATTATAATCGTTTGACACCATATCACATATATTTTCAACCCGCAGCAACAACGGAAGACCTACTCGTGGCTTTGCCACGAGCTCTGCTCTAGTTTTTTTTGTTATTAAATTTTGTTAAATTTAAGATGTCTTGTTGTTGTTTGGAGTAGCCTCCGCTTATCCCGTTACAATTGGTGGCAGCGGTGGGAAACAGATGCTAAAGAGGATGTGTGCTGAGCGACCAAGAGACTGGGATAAGTACATCAACCCATTACTCTTTGCATACCGTGAAGTACCACAGGAGAGCCTTGGTTTTTCGCCGTTTGATCTTCTCTATGGACGTACTGTTCGTGGTCCGATGACAATTCTTAAAGAACTTTGGACAAAGGAAATTCCTGACGAGGACGTTAAGACAACGTATCAATACGTACTTGACTTACGCACACGATTGGAAGAAACATGTGACATAGCTCGCCAAAACTTGGAGAAAGCTTCAAAACGTCAGCGCAAGTACTACAACAGGAAAACGCAAGGTCGTCAGATGAAAGAGGGAGACACAGTACTGGTTCTTCTACCGACAAAGTCAAACAAACTCCTCATGCAATGGAAGGGACCTTATAGTGTAATACAGAAGATAGGACATATGGACTACAAGATCGATATGGGAGGCAAGCTGAAAACTTTCCACGCAAATCTTCTTAAGAAGTATGTTGAACGAGATACATTGAACTGTGGTGTTTTGTCAACATGTGCAATTTCACTCATAGACTTTAGTGACCTAGATGATGATGAACAACAGGACTCTATTCTTATGCCACCTGTTACTCAAACCGAAACAGCAAAGGACATAAAGTTTGCAGACAGACTAACACCAGATCAGTTGGAAACTGCTAAATCACTGTGTGATTCGTTCTCAGATGTATTTACGGATATACCTGGAATGACGAACTTAGTGGAGCATAAGATTGTTGTGACATCGTCTGAACCTGTGCGTGTGAAACCATATCCAATTCCGTTCAGTACAGAGAAAACAATTACAGAAGAAGTTCAGAAAATGCTACAGTTGAATGTGATTGAGCCATCATCTTCCCCTTATTCAGCTCCAGTTGTCATAGCTCGGAAGAAAGATGGAACGAATCGATTTTGCATTGATTATAGACGACTGAACTGTGCTACGGTATTTGATGCAGAACCAATGCCCAGTCCAGAAAGCATATTTTCCAAAATGACCGGAAAGAAGTTTGTGTCAAAGATAGACTTAAGCAAAGGATACTGGCAAGTACCGATGGCTGACGAGAGTAAGCCGCTTACAGCCTTTTCCACACCATCCGGATTGTACCAATTCGGGACAATGCCGTTTGGTCTTGTAAACGCGCCGGCAACATTTAGTCGTATGATGAGAAAACTACTTCAAGGTATGAACGGCGTAGAAAACTTTATCGATGATGTCATTGTTTTTACAGATACCTTTGAAGAACATCTACACATACTGAAGACTGTGTTCGAACGACTCAAAGATGCGGGACTTACGGCCAGACCGACAAAATGTTTCATCGGATTTGACAAGATTGACTGTTTGGGACATATGGTGGGCAACAAGTGTCTAGAACCAGAACAGGACAAGATTGATGCAGTCAGAAATGCGCCAATACCACAAACCAAGAAACAGGTTCGTGCCTTCCTAGGCTTAGCAGGATTCTACAGAAAGTTTATTCCGAATTTCTCTGCGATAGCCATTCCACTTTCTGATCTTACGAAGAAGGGCCAACCAAATAAAGTTATTTGGACTGAAAGTCAGCAACGAGCTTTTGATACATTGAAACACATGTTATCAGAAAGGCCAATATTGAAGTTGCCAGAATTTAATGAAACCTTCATTTTACGCACGGACGCTGCAGATGATGGGATAGGTGCCGTGCTGTTACAGATGGAGGATGACGAGAAACTACCCGTAGCGTACGCCAGTAGGAAACTTCAACCAAGAGAAAAGGCATACCCTGTTATCGAGAAGGAGTGTTTGGCGGTAGTGTGGGGAATACAGAAGTTCCACCAGTACCTTTATGGACGCGAGTTTCTACTTGAAACTGATCACCAACCCCTGACCTACCTTAACAAAGCAAAGACAGAGAACTCCAGACTGATGCGTTGGGCTTTGCAGCTTCAGCCATACCGCTTTAGGATCATTGCAATCAAAGGAAGCGACAATGTGGGTGCGGATTACCTGAGTCGTCAGTGAGATGTATAGTAGACAGTACAGGTATGTGTATAGGTTTTATTGTAAATACGTGAGAATTTTCAAAATTCAGTGATTGTTTATTTGAAACTGCAGGACAATTTTTTAAGGGGGGAGGTGTGTGACAATCACTGTTCATATCGAACACACCCGATTTTATTTTTCCCATAATTCTTTGCAACGTGCTTGGCCGACGCTAACAATAGGCGCTAAGTTATACCCGGCCGAGCTGTCCAGCGATAAAGACGTGCTTAGTGTGTGAAGGGGGTATCGTGTTAGAAGCCTGTGTGGCATGTTTTAGTTTCACAAGTTCAGCATTTGACGCGGACACGGATAGCTGACCGTGGTAAGTATTTATTTAGTTTGGTGTAGTTTATTTGTAAATTTTTGCCTTTTTATTAGTATTACGCAGTCGTCCTATAATGTCACCTTGACCATTGTTCACTGTAGAGTTACCTGTGTGTTCACTGATGTGTGACTTTAGCGAGAGTGTTTAAATGGAATTCGTCTTTTTCTATAGTACAGTTTTTGCTATTGCTGTATAAAGAAACGGTGATTTAAAGGGCTATTTTCTATGCGTTATTTTATTTTACAATTTATTGTCACTTTTTCCACTTAACTACTTGGGCGGAAGTGCGTCACCGGAAGTCTCAGACGCCATATTGTTTACTGTAAACAAATAACTTAGTTACCATATACTTACAATATTTTGAGATGTTGCCTTTAATATAATACTATTTATACATTATCATAGTTTGATACTATCAGTGAGATACTTATATGATGTATTATACAATATTGTTTTTATTATGGTGTTATGGTGTCACTTGTACACTTATTGTAGTGTCATATTGTTGATGTTGAGAAGATGATGATGTTATGGTGAAGTCGATGACGATGCGATGTTCATGTTGACGACGACGATGATGTTATGATGTCGATGACTACGATGATGATGATGGTCATGTCGATGATGATGGTGTAGATGATGTCGTTCATGGTGAAGTCGATGACGATGCGATGTTCATGGTCGATGACGATTTGATGGTAATGTTGATGACGACGATGATGTTATGGTGATGATGACGACGACGATGATGATGGTCATGTCAATGAAGATGATGTAGATAATGTCGTTCATGGTGACGTCGGTGATGATTATGAAGTAGATGATTATGGTGATGACGATGATGTCTTTTATGATTATGGTGTTGTAGTTGATGATGTTGACGATAGTGGTGATGATGATGATTGTGGTGACGAAACTACTCTAGTTGTGGTTGTCCGTAGTTGGTCCAGGACTACAGCCCCGGAGATTCGGACACTCTTCTAATATATTTTTGGTCATTTGTATAAACATATTTTTTCTTGTTGAGTGAAAGTTGTGTGAGTGTTTGTGTGGTTTAGGGTTTATATTTCTATCTTTTCTTTCTTTCTCTTATTTTTTTTGTTATTAAATTTTGTTAAATTTAAGATGTCTTGTTGTTGTTTGGAGTAGCCTCCGCTCATCCCGTTACACTCTGACATGTTTAATACTGATGTTTCATCATGTTTTGTTGGTTGAACTTAAAAGTAATTAAAAATTGTTTTTGAATCAATAGTTCATCTACCAAACTTTCTACAAGAAAACATCTGCAGGAGACAGGAACCGAGTTGGAAGAATTGATGTCCAAGGAGCTGAAGAAGTGATTGGCAAATACAGGTATGTACTATATATCTAAATCACAGTATATAAATACACAATCAAGTACTGTAAACCAAAATTTATTCGCATGCGAGAAATTTTCGCAAGGTTCATGAGAGCCTCGTCGTTGCGAATATTTCTCGCAGCGAACCAGTCTTTATCGTAGGTTGTAATAACAAAATACGGGTCTGAATAAGGCTTGGTCGCGCACATTAGTCGTCGCGAACCAGTTTATTGGAAGTAATTCGTGAAATAAAGTCGCCGCGAATAAATATTGGATTACAGTACATGTATTCATGTCTGATATGATACTACAAAGACAACTTGACAACATGTTTGTGCTAAAAAGAAATTGGACGCTAAGAAAATAGTAATATTAATATATACGAGGGTTGTTCGGAAATTATTGAGACAACACGGATATTCCCATTTCTAAGTGACGAATTATGGTGAAAGTTGGCATGAACATTGAAGAAACCTTAACAAATAATTAAAGAAAGTAATATTTAAAAAATGTTTAATATTTTGTTTACAACGGTAGATTAACAAATCGGTGGTCGGGGTACCCGGCGCAAGCATAAACTCGGAGAATAAGAAAACTAAAACATCGTCTATCTAAGTGTCTGCAAACTTACAGCTTATACTAAAAGAAATCAGATTATATATGTTCATTTTGCTATTTATTGTGACTAACTTTTGATCAAGTTTCACGAGTGTTTGAGTTGAAATACGGATATGGTACAGATATATTTACCAAGCAATAGGAATTTGAAAACGACAGTATATAGAAATTTGACGTCGAGGCGGCACAGCGAATATACATCAAATTGTTGGAAATTTCGGAAAAAGACCATTTAATACCACCCAACTGCTTTAACAAAAACTATATGATGGCAAGGGATAAAGAACTTCAGTTTATCGTCTTTTTCACTAATTGTTTAGCTAGAATCCAGACAAAGTGACTAAACATCAAGTACTTTTTACACACTAACTGATGTAAACAGTTCTTAAATATGTACACAGAATCACTGTAGGAGATATTTCACAGTAATTTGACTTTCAGTTAGAAATGACCCGATTTTTTTTCACAAAATCAAGAATGGAGGGAATATGCGAATGTTGACATCTTGAAATGTAAACAAAAGATGAGAAATGAAGAATTAATTCTAATTTCCCTTCGTTTGTTAGGTTTTTAAAACAAAGGATCAATAAGATCAAAATGACGTTGCGGTAAGTTTGCGGTTGCGCCGGGTCACTGGGCGATGGCAATTTGGTCAGCTTACCAGGAATGATCCAATCATGCTATGAACAATAACTTTTTTACATTAATGAACCCTATCCTGGTGTACGTTTTGGTGAAATTTCAAGGATTTATCTTTTTCCCCAAGGAAATAAGAGTAAATGTCTCAATAATTTCCGAACAACCCTCGTGTATATATATATATATATATATATATATATATATATATATATATATATATATATATATATGTAAGAGTATGAAAATTGTTGATTTAAATAAATAAAGTTATTGTAATTAATACATCTAAACAGTTCACATATAAACAGTTAGATCCACCCTTTCTTTTAATTCATACACATTTACATATACCCTTAAGGCAGTGGTTGATCATGAGTTGGTCAGTGGATATTTGTGATCTTGGCTTTATTGGTTGTTTGTGTCAGGTTGAATTTGGTTGGTTTGTATATTTTGCTTTATGTGTTTTACCGCCAAGTTTGACAATCTTTGTCTGGACATTGACCAGAACAGACTATATTTATATTGAGAAGTAATTTTATTTTGGACCAGACCTTGCTCTTTTTCTGGTAAGTTATACTAAGTATACTAATATCCTATAACACTTACTACTAATAAATTGATTATCCTATAAATTGCAGAAAACATTAATTAAGTCCATGATCACAAACTAATGAGTATGAATGAATTGGAATGAAAAGATATTTTTTATATGGAATACAGTGTTGATTATAAAGATCAATATTTGGTTTATTTATTATAGTATTAATTGATTCTCAAATCAATTGTATATAAGAATTTTATGAAGATCAGATATTTGATTAAATTGGTCATTTATAAGATCAATTAGATTATATTTCAGTAATAAATATTTTTAGAATTATTTTGTTCGAATTACAGAATCAGTCAATGTCAATTTAATCTCACCACGCAATCGGTGTACGTATTATGAGCCTGTTCCCATAGAATGGTGAGAAAGTGTTTTCGAATATTTTTTTAATCTGATTAATATATTTTATGACTTATTTTGGAGAAATGTAATTCATGTACATTATAAGAGTTACCTCCCGCTAAATGTTTAAGTACAATTATAGTAAGATAATGTAAAAATATTATCTTGATGGAAATACATATATATTGTACTAATGTTATATTTTGATATAAATTATATTATTGTTTTATGATATTTCAGGGCTTAAATATACATTGCAAATTTTTAAGTCACTGTGTCCGGATACGAATAAACGAACCATACAGATATCTTTGTTGTCAGTTATTTAAAACAAAGACTGTAACATATATATATATATATAAATCCAAGAAAAACCTCAGTGGTCGGTGAAATATATATAAAACTTAAATAAATGAAAACACAAAGATCGAGTAAAACATAAGCGCTTTCATTTTCTTCAGATGTTTTACAATACTAACATGGTAACGTATGTATAACTTTATATATATATTAGTTGACTTATTATTAGCCATATGCACCTAAAATACTGTACATTTATAGTACATGTGTATACAGTATGTATCTACATAATTGCTCCTTTGTGTTCATTACAATTTAAAACAAATTGCAGATCACACTTTGCATTCGTGGAAGACTGCCTTGATGCACATTTAGTTGCAGCAGCACTGAAGTATTTGGAGATAAAAGATGTTGAGGAAGCTTCTAAATTCAGACAGCCATTGTTTGAGGCTCTTCCTAATGAAGAACAGCGACAGTTCATTTACTCAATTGCACGAGGGATTTTGGATTGATACATTAAATTATCTGATGGTAATACATGATTAGTTATGTCCCTACTTATAGTTTATAAATCATATATTTTATGAAATTTTAATTTCTCAAGTGACATTTGTCTTGATTACAAACCACTCTTTTTTTTTTAGGATTGAATGTTATCTCTATGAAGGCTCAGGCACTAGATGCACAAGTCAACCACATAAATTCTATGTACGACAATCACCTGAACAAATTCATTTGCCAACCTTGTAATAAGAAGTACAAAACACTGAATGGCATGAAAAAACACTTGCAAAAGGAACATGGAATGGCTGATCTGGAAGAACCTGACGACTCGTCATCCAAATTTGACCATGTTGCGATATATCATGCATCTTTTATGAAATGCGCCCTCCTATTACGCGATACAAATGATGCTTACAAAATGGGGGATGGCGATAGAGTTCTCAGCAATTCAAAATTTCAAATGCTGTTATCAAGGGCGGGAAATCATACCAAATATCAACTGTGGTTATTTCGATACATGGCAAACTGTCTCTGTCTTCTCACCCCGAGAATGGCCTATGAGTACAAGTGGAACTGTTCTGCCAATTTGCAAGGTGGTCTGGGTAACAGCATTACATGTGATAATTTAGTAGAACTACTTGTACAAACTGTGAAAAAAGCTGTGTATGCACAAGGTGCCAACGCAACATTCACAAGCGTCAGAAAAGCCGCACTTGCCATCCAAGTCCAAGATGAAATCAAGAACAATATTCAAAACGAATGCGACAAAAAACAAAGTGGAAAGAAACGCCCACCCGTATCAAAACTAGTGGACATTTCTGCTATGACTTCCGAACTTGTCTTCATCTTTGACTTTGCACCAGGATGCGAACATCCATCATTTACTGGATTTAAAGACGTGTTCTTGAATATTAAAGTTGATTAACTTCATAAATGGCTAACTATGATCAAAGAAAGACTAAGCTATGAAACAGTTTAATTCGGCAGTATTTAAACATTGTTGACCCAAATACGATATTCAGAATTTTTTGAAGAAAATTATTACAATCTAATTTGAACTATACAAGGTTCATTTTATTGAATTTGTAAAGATCATTTCTGATGTTAAAAATGATTTTATGAGTACTTGAAATGTATATTGTAACGAGAAATGTGTGCACTGATGTTGAAAGTAGTATTGTTAGTATCTGCATTTCATGTTTTTATGAGAGGACCATTAATAAAAGCAAATCACTGAAATTGACAAAGTTTATTTCAAATGTATTATAGAAAATCAAATAATCAAGAACAATTCATTAACAAGTTGAAAAAAATATATTGTAGGAAGTACACTTTCCACTTTTGCAACATGTTAAAATTCGTCCTAACTTTCATTAATTGTATACATATCTGTTTCCCCAAAGACATCTGATATAATTGAACATATTTTAATTGCAATGTCATAGTTCCATATGGGAAATTTTCGCATGACATCATCAGGACTAAATAATGTGTCACAATATTTCACAATGTTGTCAATCACCTCATCTGTCAGTCCACAGATCATATCTGTTATCATCTGTGTTGAATGAAAATCTGAAAGCTCATATTTAAGCAGATTGAGTTTATGGTGCAACAGTGATTTCTCACTTTCACTGGTTTGTCTTTTCATATCTTCTTCATCTGAATCAGCATCCCCGGAACGTTGGTTGAATGCAGGGTGTGTTCTTGGGCATTCTGCACGACCACATTCACATTTTCGGTCACAAATATCACAACAGTTGTGTAATGGAATTATGATTGCTGCTTTATGAACATATCCTTCACATAATAAATTGCGTCTACATTATGCATTATCTTTACATAATTTGACAAGGTCAGACTCCACATTTTTCAAGTGACCCTTATGTGCCTTGTAAAGGACAAGTTCATTGGCTAATGATCCACCCCGTCCTCCGCGTCCCATCTGTTGTACAAATGTGTCCATTTCCCAATCCATAATGTATGATGTTATTTGCTCCATGAAAGTTCACACCCATTCCGGCTGAATTTGTGCAGATGAGTATTCGAATATGTCCATCTTCGGCCATATCCATTCGAATTTCATCTTTTTTGTTGTCTGGTGTCTTGCTATGATACATTTCAAAGTGTTTTTTTTTTTATTAAAGAACTTGTAAAAAGTAGCATACACTTTAGAAACTGTGGATATTGTTTCACAAAATATAATGTGTCTTGGAAGCTTTTCTTTCGATTTTATCATGTCATCCAGCAACCACATGAATGTAGATTCAATATTGTCATTTATTTGAAGAGATGATATCTTGATATTTTGTCGGTCGGGCTTTCTGTGATAATTTCACATCCTGCACGAAAACACAACATTTTCATTATCGTTCTCCTATTTGAGGGCCCGGAAGTTGCTGTTAGAGCAACAAGTGGTACTTCAGGATATAACGACCTCAATTGTCTAATCTGTGAAAACCATTCTCTAAATGGTTCCTCTTGATCAGCACCTTCACCCCTGGAAATAAAAATCAACAATAAGTATTAGATTAACATGTGATGTATACATACATATTGGGATGTTTTTTAACAGAATCAGTCTCAATTTGTTTACTGCAATATTGTCTTTGAGTATACAACATTACTACATTAATACCATGTACAATGTACATGGAGAACGTCTAAAGCAAACTCTCAGAGATCTAATAATTACTTTAAGGGAAAGAAAATAACTTTCTAGTAAGTAAGATAATTTATATGTTATTGGTGTGTTCATAATATTAATCATGTTATATTGTAATCTTTAAAACTGAGCACTAGCACCTAAAATTATGTACTACAAGATCATGTCATTTTAAAACATAAAAGACTTGTAGGAACTAGAAAACTGAGTTTTATCAAGTGTTCTATGAGGCGTTCCCTCCCGAAATGTGGTCAATTGTTTAGCTTTACCAATGTACTATACTCAGATGTAGACATCCAACAGTTTAAATCTCATATCAATTTTTTAATACTGTGTTATTGCAGTATTAAATAAATAATTCATAAATGTACCATTGTAAAACTGTATGCGCCTCGTCTACTGCGATCAGCTTTAATTTTTCCTGGTATATCGTTGATTTCAACATATCATGCCACTTCGTACTGGGGCTTCCATACACAAAGTCATATGATCCACGTTCTATTTCAGTGTTTTCCATAGCATCTCTTCCAATGAATGTTGCCTTAAAACCGAGCTTTGTTAATTTTATTACACTGTTCGGTCATAATATTAATTAGAGGTGCAATAACTAACACGCATGTATTTGGGTATACAAGTGGGAAACATTCGTAAGTCGGCGATTTTCCACTACCAGTTCTCGTACTCAAAAACACGTCACGTCCTTGTTGAAGCGATAGTATACTTCTATTCTGCGTCTCTGTCATAGAGTCTAAATGGAACCGACTGCAAATTTCAGCTTCTCTGTTAACACGTTTCGTAGAGGCCGCCATGTTTATCGAGTATGGGAGTAAGACGAATTTTCATTGGATAAAAATTATTAAAGCTAAGGCAGGTAACTCTTAACAAACCGATAGACGGCGCGGTTAAAGCTACTAAATCTGCCAAGGGTGAATAGAGAAACACCGTGGATCGTCACCCTTGGCTAGCGAAGATGAACACATAAAAGAAATGATTTTCGAAGAAGGCGTGAAAGAAAATATTTGGGAAGACAATGACAGCATGTTTTTGAAGGTGTCGATGAAAGTCGACAATGTTTGCAAGAACGCACGATAAGGTTGAAGGTTGAAGATAAAACGTGTTGTTCATGGATTACAGTTTAGGTTAACGTGTAAGATAACACGTTAAACCCAGTTAGCTAGTAATTTACAATAGGTATTTTTATTTCTTTATCTAGAGAGAGAGAGAGAGAGATAGAGAGAGAGAGTTAGTTACAAATTGATAGTTCGTATTCATTCATCTAGTCATTTACAATGGATATTTTATTATTATTTTTTTGTAACAATAGGTCATACTTACCAAAGGCGTTAAACTTTCAGGAGAGAGAGAGACAGAGAGAGGGAGATTTGCCAAAAAATATGTTCTTCTTTTTGAATAAATTAAGCCAAGCAGAATAAAATGGTCGTATTACAGGGTGCTTTCCACAATATTTTATACATACATTACTGTACATAATGATAACTTTACTTCATAAAGAACCGACATGTTATTGGCATGTCTTTTCTACAAAGCAAAATATATATCAAACAAAATCAGTATCCTTAACCATAAACCTATACCTTAACCTTACAATTGGGGCTGTCCGCTGTCCTTACCATTTAAACTTATCTTACCCTAGCAATTCATCCATGTATTGTTTCTGTTTGGGAGTGGGGGGGGGGGGGGGGGGCTAAAGCTTGATGATCAGTTAATAGAAAAAATACGTTGTCGATCAATGATTGTTTCAACATTTGAGATTTTAAAAATTGTCAAGCGTAATGTTATTGCGGACAGGTATACCTTTTGGTATCAGAATAAGTTAATGTTAGAGAACCTAAACCTTGAACTTAAACCTTAAATTTTGAAACCTTACCGAAGAAGATATGCCTGCTTAGAAATGAATTGATCTTAACAGAATAGATTGATTTTATAAAAAAAAAATGCTCCTCCACTTTTTTGAAGATATGTATTGGTAGTATGAATTATATTTGCTTCCTTTTTTAATGAAGCAGTATTAATTGATCATACCCCTTAGTTAAACCAACACCTGTTATAAACCTCTGCATGCAATGTGTAAGAAAATATAGCCCTTCCGTAAAATAGAGCAATTTTTATTGGCAATTTCAGCAAAATGTTATCCTAAACTTCAACCTTGAAATCAAACCCTGACTTTGAGCTTGCAATTTAACAATACATTATTAATGCTGCAAGGTTTAAGGTCAGGTTTTGTTTGAAGGTTTCGATATTAGAAAGAGACAATCGGTTGAAAAGAAATCGTTAATCTACCCTAAAAGCTTGTTTGTTTATTTTTTTTCTTGTCTTTAGCTACAAAGCCCATATTTCAGCTCTTTATATACCGTTATTATTACTCAAACTTAATGCTTCTGTTTTACCTTAACCCTTTTTCGTATCAAAATATTAGACAATTTTTTCTATCCACCTTAAGGTAATGTAAGGCTCAATGTTAAATAACTATTCCAGTGATGGTTCCTAATGTGGAACTTTAATGAAATAATTAAGTCAAAACACTTCATAACTTTTACATCAACATGGACCAATTTTAAGAAAAACATAAAATGACCTACTATTTTTCATCTTCATTTGCAAAGAAACATACTTGGCGTTTAAATTAATCCTTTACAAAAACAGTAGATAGCATTCTAACAAATATTAATGGTTTATTTATTTTTTGTTTTATTCTCATAAATTTCAGTTTAAATGATAGGAAAGAACAATCTGGAATAGAATTTCTTTCAGTTTGGCGCAGGTATTCTGTATATGCAATTTTGGATCAATGAAGTTTATGCTAACAATATGGTCCATTATTTCCATTTCTTTTGGCGACCACCGAGCCTTTAAACCTCCAGGCATATGCTTTCTATTTGTCTTTACTATTTTTTCTTCTTCCACATAACTCGTAACAATGGAAATGTCATCATTTTCTTCATCTGAGTTAATTTTCTCTGAATCTGAAAATGTAGGATAATGTTCCATATCCAAGTTGCGATAAAAGTTTAACTCTCGAAGACCTATTGGTATCGATTCATGCAACCGCTTCAATTGACAGTGTTTTAATTTTGACAATGAGAAAAAGGATAACACCTGAGAAGTCTGATGACGTTGAATCAAGTTTGGGAATCTTAATATCAGACTGTAATGAAGTCGTTCAAGATTTTGTAAATGAACAAACTATCCATTTTGAATAAGGGCGATGCAAGATAAGTAGCCTAAAATGCTTACAAAAATATTGCTTTCCAAATTCCAATCGGTAAGTATTTCTAATAAGTTGCACATCCAAGGAAAAACAAAACCACCGTCTCGAATGTACTCTACAAATTTTGATGTGTATACCAACTGTTTGTCCTCAAGAAAACCAAATCACATCTAGTGTCATCCTCTTTGCAGTGTCTTCTTTGCTAATGAAGGGATTTGCATCGTCATTCAGTTTCAAAACGGCTTTTCCTGACCAATGCATACGAGAATTTCTATTGTTGTCAACTGTTCGCATATCAGGAAAGTAAACAAGTTTAAGATGACGGAAACCTGCTGTCAAAACTTCTTTCATATCTATATTGTACTCTTTCAACATTTCTAATACTCTTCCAAAAACGTAAGGGGTCTTGTACGCGTCTTTTTTCATTATTCTCTCGCATAAACAGTCAACATTGATAGAACCCACAAGTATTCCCCATGTGGGCATTTTCCTTCCTCTCAAATCAGCAAGTAGTGATATGTCACATTCTGCTTTTCTACTTGGATCATGCAAAACATCTTGAAGCAAAATCAATATTGCTCTCGTACCAGTAATTTTGTTAGATTGACCTATAAAATCAGAAAAATTAAAAATTCTGCATATTCTGCTCTTGCTTAACTCTGTCAAATGCCAGAAAAAAAAGAGGTTGTAAAGACATATCATTTAATGCACAAGATGTGCTGTCTTCCAATGCTAAAAAACCCCTTTCCCATGTTAATGAGCGATTCGGAAATGTACCTCCGATACCTAGATTTATTGCGTATGTATTGTCCATTCCAGCATTAGGTTTCCCTCTCCGAAGACTTCATTTGCTACTTCATACTGGTAAGTTTTCCAAACTGAGAGAAACCCACCTTTTTGCTCATACTGGTTGAACAGTTCATTCAATGTAAGGGTTATGTGTTGTGGAATAGATTTTAAGAGTTCAGTGATTGTTTTTCCTTTTCTTTGAACTCTGTCATCAAAGGGGACAATCAGTGGATATCTGGAAATAAGGTTCCTCAAAGACTCGATACAAATAAAGTCATCGGCTCGATAATAACCTGTTCTCATAAAATCCATGCATACAACTTCCAATCTGATGTTTATGCGACCAAGTTTCATTGTATTTTCTGAAGCTTCTCTCAAATACTGTAAATTCCTTATATTACGCGAGTGCTTAATTCCGCGATCCCGCTGGTTTGTATCAAATTGCGAGAATATAAAATCGCGAACTTGGAACTCTTCTCCTTATTTCTTATAGTTTTCAACTCTCAGAAAATAATGGCGAGATTTTAAAATCCGCGAAGGATGCTACTCGCGATTTTACGCGGATATTAATTCCTCGCGTTTAATTAGGAATTTACAGTATTCTGTTGGTGTAATGCTTGTTGCACCTTTTCACCAAGAATACCACAAGATGATATTGCTCCAAAAACGGGATGGATGCTAGAGGAAGAAAGATGTGGGGAATCTGCGTAAAATTGTATAAATCTCAAGGATTCCAGCCGTTGTAATATTTCACGAAGACCTCGAGATATATCCATGCATTTTCCGTCTAAATTGCTTTGAAAATTTGCACAGTAACGTAAGGAAAAAGTAGGGATGATATTTCCCCTTTCACCAACGATGTCTTGTAAACCATAACAAACTTTGTGACAAAATAGGTGATGAAATTGTCAATGCAGCATGGATGCTAACATCAGCTGTGGATGCATTAAAAGCTGATACCTCTATGCAATGCAATGCAGGGGTAAAAGTTTTCGATTCTGTCCATCTTTTGAAGAGTTATGTCGAGAATTTCCAAAATGAGATTTCGGTCATCCGGTAAAACATGCATTTTTCTTATGTCAGATATAACATTCTTTTTAATTGTATTTCTGGACAAATTTTCTTTGTCCAAATTCATTAAAGTATTTGAAAACTGTTTTCTAAAATCGTCATAAAAAGCTTTTTTTCAAAACCATGTCTTTTAAATTCAGGAAAATGTAAACAGCCTTGGTTTGGCAACAGAGCAAAGTGGAAATCAAAACCATCCCCTTCTGTAAATTTTAAGCTCTTTGTCCATTTCAGATATTGGTAATTTTTGGACCTGTATAAATGTAAAGGTAAATGTTTCTTCAAAATTGGGTACAAATCAATAAAACTCCCTTCAGTAAAATACTGAAATACGAAAAGGAGGAGGTAATGCTTGAAACTCTATCCAAAATTGCCACTATTCCATCAATGCCCCATGAAAACGTTAACCAAATGTCCTGTGCTACATTTCCAATTCTACAATCTCTCACTCGCAGGGTTGACTCGCCTTTCAAGAACGATTCGATTTGAAAATTATGACAGGCGAGGTCCGCATAGAAGCAGTCTGTATTTTCCTCTCCAGTTAAAATTAAAGCTTCATCCTCACATGTAACAAATATCTGGAAAAAAAATCAATTAAAAACATTTATTCTTAATCTATAAATTCACAATTTAACATATAAATACGGTCAAAGTTAGTTTGAAAACAGATATATTAGATGACACCCTAAACTAGAACTTTTAAACCATAACCTTATTTTGTTTCTCTACTACCTCTTGAAATTAACCTAAACGTCGAGCGTAAACCCCCTCAAGAAAATTATAACTAACGCTTAGACTAACCTTAAATCGTATACGAAACTTTTAACCTTGAAACTTAAACCTTAAACTAACACTGGATGCTACAACTTGGATTCTTTTGTATTAACGTTTTACCAAGCAGACATTTGATCAGCTATTAAATTTATAGCTTAAACATCATACCGTATCTTAAACTTAACACTTAAATCTGAAATCATAAGCCTTGTCCATTCACACCATAAATTGGTTTTACCTTTTATCTCTAAAGGAAATCAATCGTTTCCAAAAGAAAGCATTCCAATTGTGTAAGATTCGATAAATCGTGCCTCTATAAAACAGTAAAGAATATTTAACAAATAAAAAAAAAGCAAAACAGAAAACCCCCCACAGATATTACCTTCAATCATGAAACACAGCACACAGCAATTGAAAACATTCGAATACAGACAAAAAATCATTTTGATCGAAATTACACCAGGGTATAAACAGACAAAGAAATGATTGACAGTCAAGGGGTTTCAAATGCAGAGTTGGAAACGTGTTAGTAGCAGGGGCATATTAATCTCACCAACCAAGACAGAAGCTGTCAATAACTGGCTAGTGCCAACTAATCCCACTGAGCTATTGTCCTTTTTAAACTATCACAGGGATAACATCCAGAACTATGCTGACATGTGTGCACCCATATATGACTAAGCTAATGCTAAGGGCATTTGGCCATTAAACACCTGTCACAGGGAGGCATTTGAACAAGCTAAGATGTTCAGCACCTTGCTTGTCGTAACCAGATCCTGATGGAATTTTCGTCTTAGATAATGATGCCTCAGATAGGACCATTGGAGCAGTTTTATCACAAGTCCAGGAAGGCAAAGAGAAAGTTATCTGCTATGCAAGTCACGTGCGTCTCAAACCCCAGCGCAAATTTTGCACTACCAGAAAAGAGTTATTGGCTGTAGTAAAATTCTGCAGGCACTTTTGACATTACCTCCTTGGACGCCGTTTTCTTTTGCGCACCGACCACAATAGCCTCATATGGTTCATGCGGTTTAAACACATAGAGGGGCAACTCGCAAGATGGCTAGAAGAACTGGCACAGTACAACATGGATATTGTCCATCGGCCTGGCTAAAAGCATACTTATGCAGACGGTACGAGCCGTTTGAGATGTTATACATGAATGTGACTGTTATAAAGCGGGAGCACGCGTTGAGGATCTTCCCTGTGCCGCTATTGTCAGAACGCACGTACAGTGGGGGAGGTTCAATGAGGATGTGGATGATGTGGTTCCCTTAGCCAATAAAGTCATCCCTGTCTGTGGGTCCAGTACTTGACGTGAGAGCGGCCATGCAGGTAGATGAAAAAATCGAGCCAGGCGCCTGCAACTGGGCAGTCGGAAACTCTCCAGCTGAAGTACGCTCGCTGCAGGAAGCGGATCCAGATTTGTGTCCTATCATTAAGTGGCTCCAGTGCAATATTGAACCCAAACAGACAGAGCTCCGCTTACAAATTTCAGGAACTAGAACACTTTGGTTAAGTAGGAAGAACCTGCAGTTTATCGACAGAGTCCTACATTACAAGTGGGATGGCAAGGCCAACAGAAGTCTTTGTCTAGTAGTACCTCAGGGTTTACAACGTACAGTGCTGCATGGCTGCCACGATTTGAAGTCATCTGGTCATCTGGGACAACAAAAGACACTAGAGCGTTTAAAGCAGAACTACAATATGTCTAGGGACTGCATTGACTATGTCACATCTTGTAGCACTTGTAATCAGAACAAGAAGCCCAACATAAGACCAAAAGCTTCCTTGTCAGTTTCATGCCGGTTTTCCCCTGGAACGTGTTCATTCGGATATACTTAGTCCATTGAGGATAGTAATAACTATGTGTTGATGATGATCGACCAATTTACTAAGTGGATTGAGATGGCAGCTCTCCCGGATCAATGTGCCCTCTCTGTTGCACAGAAGTTCTTGGTGCACTTTGTCGTCACATTTGGGTGTCCCTTGGAGGTACACACAGATCAAGGAAAAACCTTTGACAGTAATTTGTTTTAAAGCTTATGTGAGGTACTCCAAATAGCCAAGACCCGGACTACACCCTATCATCCGTCATCAAATGGACAAGTAAAGCGGTATAACACCACGGTCCTCCAAATGATTAGATGCTATATAGATAAGAACAACAAGACTTGGGACAGTGACCTCCCTCTTCTAGCTATGGCTCTTCATTCAACAATACATAGTTAAACCGGTTATACCCAAACCGCTTAATGCTAGGTCGGGAAGTCATTCAACCAGTACATCTGCTTATGGGAAATCTCTCTGACGGCTTACACTCTCAAGGTCCAAGCGACTGGTGCTTCGATCTTGCCAATCGTCTCTATAAGCTCATCATCATGCTCGTCAAAATCTGCAAGAGGCACAACTACGTCAGAAAAAAGATTATGACATGAGGCTGGTTGAGCATTACTACAATCCGGACGACATTGTTTACAAGTTGGATTCAACAACAAAAGTAGGTCAATCGTCAAAACTCAGGCCCCCCTGGACGGGTCCATATCTGGTGATTTCCTGTAACGCTCCACTTTACACTATCCGAGATCAAAAGAAAGAGCAAGTACTGCATCATGACCGCCTTAAACTTTGTAAAGATCGAGATATTCCTATGTGGTTGCGTCGATTACGCCATCGATATTTTCAGACTGAGTTTGAGGCCATTGCTTTGGATTATCTAGACTTAACTCAGCCTACAATAGAGCAAGACCAGAGAGAGGGCCCCGATGAATGTCAGGACCTTCACAAAACTAAAGTCAATGATGATGAATCCCGTTCGTTATCGGATGTACCAGTCCAGACACGACATGGAAGGAGTGTAAAGGTTCCTTCAAAGTATAAGGACTTTGTCTAGGACTGACAACAAAATTAATAACAAAAGATAAAATATACTCTTCTCTTCTATTTTTATTCTTGCACACTTTTATTTCCTCTTATCTACTTTTTATCTGCGGAGCCAGTGGTCAATACCTTTATTATCCCCTCGCGCAACTTGTTGCGAAGGGGATATAGCATCGCTACCGTGCGTGTGTGTGTTCGTATGTATGTGTGTGTGTGCACTCCATTTCAATTTTCTAGTAAATTAATAAAAAACCTTCCAATAGAATTTCCTCAACCTTTGCACAAATATCCCTCATTGTAAAAGATTAAAACAAATGCAACGTTATATTAATTGGTCAAATTTGTATGCAAAAACTTAGATAAAATTACACCATGGTAAATTTTTATCACCATGGTAAAGGAGGGGGGGGGGGCATACATTATGACAAAATTCGTTCAAAACTAAAAATATATATCAAAGATTGCACACTTCTGTAAAATAACAAAATGCATGTGCCTTTCCAAACCATTAATACTATTACAAATTATTATTTCATTACATCAATGTTATAATCAATTTTGTATACGTTATCAATCGAAATTTCTGAGTAAGAGTTATCAATCTTCCGCTTCACTTCTTTGAAACCAAAGTGAAAGTAAGCAGTTCAAATCAACAGCTTGATATTTTTTGGATTTAGATCTAGTACAGGTAAAGAAAATGTAGTTTTTGCAGTAATGGATGGTTAGTAGAATGTGGTCTTCTCATTAACATAACTATATATAGCTAAATAATGCCTCCCTACACACAATAACTCATGTCGCAAGGGGATGCTCCGCTGAGCGGTTCCCTTGTTATAGTATGTGTTTATTTGCATGACAACTATTTGCAGACTGTTGAAGGATGGAAAAGGACATGTACGACATCAACTTCATCCCTGACTATGACGCATCATCAGAGAGTCAGTCGGGGGATTGGATAGTCATAGACGAAGCCATGTCAGAAGACGGAGAGGCGCAGCAGAAGGAGAAAAGGCCCTCAAGAGATATTCCAAAAGCCAGAACCGTATCACTGACAGAATCTGCGGTTAGACCAGCAGTCCCTGATGTAAAGGTACCCAATCCCCAGTCAGTGTCTAGGATTTCATGCTCTGACACACATTCAACACACACCGGGAAGTACCCTGTCCGATCTGTAACATAGGTCTCCACGGGCACGTTAAGCGCCACGTGTTGCGTAGCCACTTGCCGAGGTAATGAATTGGCAGCTTCTCCTGCTGGGAATGCAGACAGCTTGAAGGATCAGTCCTAAGCCTGGCCGTTAGACATACAATGGCCCACAATGGAGAACAGCGTTCCTTTGATGATGATGACAGCTTGCATGAATGGTGCAAGCTGTTTAACGGATCCCTACATTTGTTGATAGAGTGGTTTGGAGACGAGGACTTGGACGATCTACTTCATATGTTGTCCGTCTACCATAGTGGTGCTACAGGAGAGAGTTCACAGTTGCAGAATTACAACTAATGAGGTTCTACTCTGCCCATTATAGCACGACCAGGCCTGCACAGTTCAGCGTTTCCCCAGTGAACCATATTGCATGCGTGCTCCACTGGAAAGTTATTTCCACCGTGTTGAGAGCCCAGACAGTAGAACGCCAAGTGGCTTTCCAGAGCCATCAGTGCCGCCTGCTGACCAGTGGAATGACAATAGACAAACCATTGCGATTTGAGGAACCCGCCATGCTTATAGATAGCCACTTTCACCTAGCCAAAGTGCTTTGGCGTTCAGCCACTTTCACCTAGCCAAAGTGCTTTGGCGTTCAGGCTACACCTACTGGGACGATCTTCAGAGAAACCTACAAGGCAGAGGACCCCTGGAGCTGGCGGTGGCCAATTACGTATTTCCTCAGGATTGGGGCAAAATGGATAGACAAATATGATTCTCACGTAACCTAAATGTTTCCTTTGGGCTTCATCCTCACGTGGTGTGTGTGATGCCACATGCCAAATTTAGAGTAACAATGAAGTCAATCCAAGACCCAAGGACGGTAGCGCTTATACCACCAGAGTGGCTTCTCCTGGAGACTGATGCTCCATATTTGCCTCAACCATCCATGGAATGTGTTGTCCCTGGCCAAACAAGTTGCCTTCATCAGGAACACTCCACCCTCACATCTGAAGGTGGCTAACGCCAATGCCATGGACATATACGGATGCCCCTACACCCGTCATCCTGTAGATGGTCTACAATACTGATAAACTCTGTATATACCTTTTTAGTTGTGTTTTCATATGTGCTTAGGGAAAGTATATATAACAGCAATATTTTTGATGTTGTGATCTCGGCCATCTAGATATAGACTTTACTATTTTTACATCACATACTGCTCCAGTACTATTCAATTTTTTTTACTGTGTAGGGATTCTATCTCTCAAAGAACTTCATTCATATAACACTGAGTACTGCAGAAGTTGAGCATTCAAATGTCACTTATCTAAAGCATTACTGGACATATTGGGAGGGTGGATTTTTCTAATTTATAATTATTGGATTCGCCAAAGGTTATCATCGGCTCTACAAGAAGGGTAGGAGTGTGGTACCACAGCCCGACTCTTCCGTGTACTCTCCCATCTAATGCAATTCTCTCGCCTGACCTCCATCTTGCCAGACGTGTGCTGTGACATATCCTGTCACTTAGCCTATATCTGGAGGGATTTGTCAGGTAACTTCATCGTCCATTACGACAATTCCACTACATGAAAATGCCGCCAAAACTCATTCAGCAGAAGTAGGTCAATTAAGAGCGAAATGTTTTAAACAGGGCATCGCAGAGAAACTGTGGACAGACAGTGTCACATGGAGCGTGAGATTACAAAATTGACACAATATGCAAAAAGAACTATAATACCTGTCGCATAAAATCAGGTTCCATAGAAACTGCCATTCTCTAGTCTAAGTAAGACAATGACATTAATTCGGTATAGTGTTCACGTTGTAGTTGTCCTTTGTAAGTTGATTCCAAATAGTTTCAATCTATGCACCATGCACTTCTTTATTATTGATTACATTTATTTTAATTTCTTGTTGGTAAGTAGCTAAATAAACAAAATGTTGACTAATATTCACTGTTCTTGTAAACTTAGATCAATTCGTATTTTTTTAGTTCCACCAAGAATCATTTGTATTTTTTTTTCTTTAAGTTATAATTGTTTATTAAATTCAATCTCTTGCCTCCAACAGGGACTTCAATCTTTTAACTCTGACATCAACGGGAGACCCACTAGTTGCTTTGCAAGGAGATTTAGCTCTAGTTAAGAATTAGTATTTTATGAAAATAAATTTAGAACCTTGGAATTTATCCGAATCAACAAGTGTTTTGTGGCAGTTAAAACACAGTATATTCCTTGTTTCAAAACCTTTTTAACTTTACAGATATCATTAATTTTACCTTATTCAGTCTGAATATTAATAAAACATATTATATATACATGTATATATGATAATTGCACAAAATTACTTGACAATGGAGTTTCATATTTTAAACATTTATAAGTTCCATTTGGCATTATGATAAGTAGCCTTTCTTTTTAACCTTGTCAAGTCAATGCAACAAATGTTCTATCTGGAATGTTTTTTTTTCTGAACAAAGAGATTGATAGCAATGGAAAGCTTCTTGAACGCTCTTAAAGTTGTGTCGAATCACCGCATAAAGTGGGCTCCATCGCCCTGTAAATCCCACATGTCTTCCCTTTTCGCTCAGTGTAGTGTACTATTTCTAATTCAGACGAACAATCGATGGATATACCGACGAATGGTTCAACAGGTTCATTTAAGAGTTCTGTTGTTTGTTCATCAACCGGTAATAATTCATCCTCTTCTTGGGTTTTGCATGGTTCGGTTGGTTACGGAAAAGCAAAAGGAATGCTTTATGTAGCCTATGCGCCTTGAATGTTATAACAGAAGATATAGTATGTTCTGATTATATTTTCTTTCTTTTTAACAATTGTTGCACATTGTTGCATTCTGCATGGATAGATGTATGCACTGTATGTAATTTTCTGAAATTTACGAACCTATGATTCTGTAGTAGACCAACGCAAGAGAGATAAGTTGAAACTTCGATCAGGAAATGACGATTGAATTTACTGCTAACTAATCGTGAGGCAATTTCTGGAATCCATGGAAACACTAAATTGCCCATCTCATCTTTGAAGGTGTTAAACTTATAAAAGTGAACAAGTTAGTTTCTTTCCATGTAGTGTATGATATCTAGTGTCAAAACGACATCATCGTCCTCGAATATTTCACAATCTTAATCAATTATCTTTAATATGTGATTGGAGTTCCATACGAAACGTTTATGGCGAGATTTGTCTGTTGTTTGGCAATCGGGAAAGAATTTAAGTTTCAATCCTTGTACACTTAAGCGCAAAATGGTATGTACATCTCTACCAATTTCACCCATCAAAGCCAACGCTCTTTGAAATGTGTAAGCTTCCTTAAAACTATCTCTATCTCTAATGGCTAAATGTGTACATAAAGCAGTGACATTTATTCTCCCTGACACTACGGCCCATTGAGGACATGTCCCTTTCTTCAGCGAAGCCAAAAATGACCTATCGGTTTTGACAATCGTTTTAGGGTCTTCTTGAATATCGCGCAAAAGGAGTAGCAAAGACCGCATTCTAAGCTGCAAGTCCGTTGCATGAAGGAAATCAGAAAAATTGAAAAAAAACGTTTAATTCGCATTACCTGCCCCATGTCATGTGTAATGACACAAAATATAGGCGGTGTGGACATTTCATCGAATGCACAGGACGTGCAATCCTCTAAGCATAAGAATCCATTCTCCCATGTCATACTTCTATTTGGATTCTGTTATCCTGGTCCAAGGTTTACTGAATATAGTCCAGACTTAGATGCATTAAACCGTCCCTTTCAAAATATCTCATTTGCACACTCTAGCTGAAATGTTCTCCAAGCGGGTAAAAAACCACCTTTATCTCCGTTGAATACCAAATTCGATTTCAATGATCAGCATTTTAGCACGATCCCTCATCAGTGCTCCCACCCGGAAGTAGAGGGAATAACCCTTTAGTGACCCTGAATTGCAGGGTCACATCACTGTTTTCCCTTTTCCTTATGAATGGGATGAGCGTTGATGGCTCATGCAAGTGTACCAGACGTATCCTTGACCCGTTCCAAATTCCGACTTTTAAGGGATATTAAGGGTCATCCCAGGGTTACCCCTTTTACTTGTGGGTTAGATCTGGATTGAGGGATTATGCTTTCTGCTATACGTATCCATTCTATTTTATTTTATTTTACTCTCAAGAAACATATTAAATAAATTCAATACACTCTTTTAAATATTCTTTCATTCACGCATGCTCACTCATTTCTATTTTATACTTATCCGTTTTCCAATTGTTGCCTTTTAACTGATTACTCCACGGTATCCTTGAAACTATGGCTGACATTTTTGTTACCCATTTTACTTCCTGGTGGGATATCATTGCCGACTATTCTTCACAAGTTTCCGTTGGGCTTCATTTCAAACATCCTCAAGCTAGGAGGCTGATGCAAACAATTGGTAAAATTTGCAATTCCCATGTTTTATTTCTATTTCACTAATAAACAATTTGTTATGACAATGTTCAGAATAGGTATTTGTGTAGAGCTGAACTGTAAAATGACAATGAGATGCCCATGACAATGACATTATTTTATCCCTTTTCATTAAAATAAAACAAAAACAAATTTCAGCTGAAATTATCTACGTGATGAGTGATAATCATAAAGTTAACAAAAAATACATAATCACGCTCTGGATGTATACATGTCAGTTTCATTGATTAACATACAACGTTTATACATCGTTTTTGTAACATACGCATATACGTTTCAAACCACAAGTTAACATTACAAAAGCAATACAAATAAACTCATTTCGTTTGGTGCCATAACAACTATCATTATGTTCAGGTCAAATGTTCTAAAAAATAAGAGTACACTGTTAACCTTGTTAACTTTTTTATTGGTATTTCTCAGTTTCCTTCCTAATTAATTTAATCATGATTAAATAAAGACATTTTGTGTTACAAAGTCGACCTTAATTAAAGAAATCTGTATTTAACGGCACGTATATCGATGTCCTATTACGGTGCTTTCAGCATAGAATTTAAGTTCTAAGTTTTTAGTCGAAATGTACACTGTTGCAAGATTCCAACATATCTCCACTAATTTCCAGGTCTTTCTTAATCTCGCTTTTTGGGAGTTGATTTTAATCAACTCTCCTATGCAGATACTCTGGCAAACGGAACTAAAACAGTGTCTGGACCTAAGCACATATCATTTCCGCTGACAAGACTTAGTTCTTGAAAATAATCAATAAATTCGATGTAATGTACACTGAAACATTTTTTAAAGGAAACTTATTTATAAATACCTTTGAAAAAATCAGATTTTAAATATTACGAACAATTGAGAAGTTTTTGAGTCGTATGTATTCCTACGCCAGAGTTCAGTATAGTCTCGTTCAACCATCGGCTGTCTCCGTAGTTTTAAGCGATACTGCTTAATATTATGTTTTTTTTTCTTTAATTTTCCACATGTTTACTCAGTGTAGTAAACACTGGATCCTGAAGGGGAGTACAATGTACTTTATTTCGATAAAAAATCGATAGGGTTTTTTCACAGAAGAACAAAATTTTTGGACGCAGTACGAAATTCCTAAATGAACAATTTGAAAAACATTTATTTGAGATAATTACAGTATTTCTATTATAAATGGGAAAATTGTCTTTAAATAGGCACTAAACGTTTTGAAAAAAAATCATATGTCCCAGAGAAAGGGGGGGGGGAGGTTCCGATCGTCCAAGTGTCTGGCGTTCTCTTATATACTACAACAACAGGGCAAATTCAGAATAGAAAAAACAATATCTGAATTTCATGAAATTAAATATGAACAAATAAGCTAATCCCGATAATTTAACTTTTATTTTCAAACATCATTTTGTGCGAGATTCTTACTTCATTTATAAAACATACAATTTATTTGCAACTGGTATTGAAGAGAACTTTATTTGTTGTTCAGAATTGTAATTGTAGGATCTTCCAAACGGGGTAATTATTCAGATTGCGTGGACTATTTTGGTTTTCAGCTTTACATAAAAATGTATACCTATATTATACGCTCATGAAAAGAATGAATAGCACTGTCTTAACAGAACAGATAGACAGACTAATATTAAAAAGTTCCAATGTTGCCCAATCCCACCTCCGGGGATCATGATTTGAAGAAATATTAAATTGTGTTATAATTATACCCCCCGCAAACGAAGTTTGGGGGGGGTATATAGGAATCACCTTGTCCGTCCGTCCGTCTGTCCGTCCGTCCGTCTGTCCGTCTGTCTGTTCGATTCGTGTCCGGTCCATATCTTTCTTATGGAGAAACGTTAGAAGTTCTTACTTCACACAAAGATTGCTTATGACCAAAGGGTGTGTCATGACCTTGAACCAAGGTCATTTGGGCAAGGTCAAGGTCACTGGCAGAAAAAGTGCAAAATTCGTGTCCGGTCCATATCTTTCTTATGGAAAAACATTAGAAGTTCTTACTTCACACAAAGATTGCTTATGACCTAAGGGTGTGTCATGACCAAAACCCAAGGTCATTCGGGCAAGGTCAAGTTCACTGACAGAAAAAGTGCAAAATTCGTGTCCTGTCCATATCTTTTTAATGGAGATACATTGGAAGTTCTTACTTCACACAAAGATTGCTCATGACCTAAGGGTGTGTCATGACCTTGACCCAAGGTCATTTGGACATGGTCAAGGTCAATGGCAGAAAAAGGTGCAAAATTCGTGTCCGGTCCATATCGTTCTTATGGAGAAACATTGGAAGTTCTCAGTTCACACAAAGATTGCTTATGAGCTAAGGGTTTGTCATGACCTTGACCCAAGGTCATTTGGGCAAGGCCAAGGCTACTTGCCTAAAAGTGTAAAGCTTGTGTCCAGTCCATATCTTTCTAATGGACAAATATTGGAAGTTCTTAATTTACATCTAGAATGCTTATAACCTGAGAGTGTGTCATGACCTTGACCAAAGGTCAATTGAGGAAGTTCAAGGTCATTGTTAAAAACAAATCGGGCTCAGTAGACCAATAATTCAAAATGTTTATATTAAGTGGCTGCTTGACATGTGGAATTTCGAGTCATGTTTGTTAACATAAGGATGCAAATGTCTTCATGCATTAACAGTTAACTTGAACTAAAATGGAATTTAAAGAATAGAAATTGGTTTGTGTAATCATATAAGCATTAACAGTTTTAAAAAATAGAGCAGTTGTTATTTATAGAAAATGGACGATGAAATAGATTCATCCAATATTTTCTATAATAGAAAAAATACATGAGTTATGATTTTTTCTTAGCGGGGGGTATCAGTTGTGAGCTTGCTCACAGTACCTCTAGTTTTAAGCAGCTGCGATGAATAGTTGCTGAGAAAATATCAAAGAACATTTGTTTTGACAGACAGACATGTGTAAAACAGTATACCTGTTCTTTGGAGAAGGAACTATGAATTAAATTAAAACAATAGAAAGCTTTATTAAAAAGGCACTTTTTACTTTAACCCTGTTTAAATATTTTCATACGAATATTTATCTACATTCTTTGTAGGGGATCTTTTAGATGAAGAAATTATCTTCAAGAATTGGTTCAACTTAGCCATGGAGCAGTTGCAGGCGAGCGCTGTAAAAGCTAACATGACCAGCTTGGGAGACTTCTTAGCATTTTGTGTTAAGGCAGACCTCCCAACTGGAATGTAATAAGTTCTTTTGGATTTTGTCGGCTGAATGAATAATAAGACTTTGTAAAGAAAATACACAAGTATAATTTGAGAAAAAAAAAATCAATAAACAAAACAAATCATTATTCTCACTCACCCTTTCACGCCTCTCTCATTAAAAAAAAATTCATCAAGGGCACCGCTAAGCAGAGCATCCCTTCGCGACATGAGTTATTGTGTGTAGGGATGTATTATTTAGGAATATATAGTTATGTTAATGATAAGACAACATTCTACTAACCCTCAATTACTGCAAAAACTACATTTTCTTTACCTTTACTAGATCTAAATCCAAAAAATATCAAGTTGTTGATTTGAACTGCTTACTTTCACTTTGGTTTCAAAGAAGTGAAGCGGAAGATTGATAACTCTTACTCAGAAGGTTCGATTGATAACTCGTATACAAAGTTGATTATGACATTAGGGTTAGACTTTCATGTTAAATACTGAAATCTGATAGGTTAAGAGGCAGCTCATAATCCGTTCTATTAACCTCAGCGTTAGCAACGCACTTAGCAACGGGTAACATTAAAAATGGTTACATGCGCTAAAAATTATGCGCGTACGGTTCGCTGTAGAGTTCACGTTATTCCTATATAAGAGCAGTAAAAGTTTCTTAAAAATTAAGACATTCAGTATAACAAAATAAATAGTGCCTGTTTGGGAGGATAACAGTTGAAATTGACACCCCTCGAAAACCATTGTTTTCGAGGGGTGTCAAATTCAACTGGTCCCCTACCAAATAGGCACTATTTATATAATAGTATTAATGGTTTGGAAAGGCAAATGCATTTTTTATTTGTTATTTGACAGAAGTGTGCAATCTATGATAAATATTTTTTGTTTTGAACGAATTGTGTCATCATGTATGCCCCCCCCCCTCCTTTACAATGGTGTAATTTTATCTAAGATTTTGTATAAAAAAAAATTATTGACCAATTAATATGACATTGCATTTGTTTTAATCATTTACAATTAGGCATACTTGTGCAAAGGTTAAGGAAATTCCATTTTTTCTAGTTTACTAGAAAATTGAGATGAAGTGCACACACATACATACATACAAACACACACACGCACGGTAGCGATGCTATATCCCCTTCGCAACAAGTTGCGCGAGGGGATAATTAAAAAATGAACAAATATCTGATACTATCAACTGAATTCAAAATTAAATCACACTGTATCAGATATAGAATGGAAGTAAACTACAAAATGTTGTTTAGAAGCTATTTCAATCAATAAAACTCTCGTTGAAAAATTACTAAAAAAATTTGTTAAAAATAAAAGTTCAATAATTCAAAAAACCATTGTTTTCGAGGGGTGTCAATTTCAACTGTTACCCTCCCAAACAGGCACTATTTATATAATAGTATTAATGGTTTGGAAAGGCAAATGCATTTTTTATTTTTTATTTGACAGAAGTGTGCAATCTATGATAAATATTTTTTGTTTTGAACGAATTGTGTCATCATGTATGCCCCCCCCCCCCTCCTTTACAATGGTGTAATTTTATCTAAGATTTTGTATAAAAAAAAATTATTGACCAATTAATATGACATTGCATTTGTTTTAATCATTTACAATTAGGCATACTTGTGCAAAGGTTAAGGAAATTCCATTTTTTCTAGTTTACTAGAAAATTGAGATGAAGTGCACACACATTCATACATACAAACACACACACGCACAGTAGCGATGCTATATCCCCTTCGCAACAAGTTGCGCGAGGGGATAATTAAAAAATGAACAAATATCTGATACTATCAACTGAATTCAAAATTAAATCACACTGTATCAGATATAGAATGGAAGTAAACTACAAAATGTTGTTTAGAAGCTATTTCAATCAATAAAACTCTCGTTGAAAAATTACTAAAAAAATTTGTTAAAAATAAAAGTTCAATAATTCAAAAAACCGTGATATTACAATTACTTTCAATTTTAGCTCGATATCTATACGAAAATTAGCATGTTATAACAGTCGCTTTTAAACACTTAAAACCTCTCTCTGAAAAGGAACTCAGTCACTTCAAGGACACCACGCACTCAAGACGCTCCTGCCCTCGTCAAATTGCCTGTCCCTCTAGTATCGCTATCCTAACTGAAAGCCCCGGACTCACAGGTCTCTCGCTTCCAGTCTACGACCACTTCTTGGACAGAAAATTACGCCCCGCTCAGCACAGAATGCGTCCCCGACATTCGTCAGTTGTCCACATGACCTTTCTTAGGAGAATTCCCGAAAAGCGCCCAGAGTCTGTATTTCAGGAAATTGTATCAAACACCCTTATGCACTGAAAATAACACACTGTGACTAATAAAGTTCCGATAAACATAAAAACATACTACCAACTAGAGCAGAGCTCGTGGCAAAGCCCCGAGTAGGTCTTCCGTTGTTGCTGCGAGTTGAAAATATATGTTATATGGTGTCAAACGATTATAATGACTATACTTTCAGTTCTGCTTTTGTTATAAAAACGTGTTGTGATTGAAAGCCTGTATATAAAACGTGTTTTGAAACAAAGAAAGGAAGAAAATATTTTAGGAAAACTATTTGTCGAGCAGAGTTTATGTAATCGTTTCAAACATTCTTTAAAAAGTGAGATGTTTAATGGCGAGTTTAATTTTCAAGGGTAGCAAGCATTGTTATAAACAGTATGTACTCATGATTCATGTCAGGAATTGTATTTCTTTTTTAAACTGAACCCGCCTACAAAACACGTAAACCTTTCTCAAAGATAACTTCTATATTAAAATATTTCTAAATTTTTGAAGACTATGTGCAAGTTTAGAATTGCGTGCTGACAAAATTTACAGACCCTAAAACGTACTACTACACCAAAAAAGCGTGGAGCCTACGTGCGAGAAACGTTTCGTGTAAACCTTTTAGAGTTTCATGTAAACCATTCGGAACTCTCTGACAAGTAAATTGTTTCAAAATGGCGCCCGTGTTTTACATTACTTTAAGGTGGCTCTATACACCCACAGTTTATTCCAATTTTCAATAGAAGACCACAAAACATATACTTATCAAATATTAAAATGATGATAGGGATACTATAGGTTTTTGAAAAGAATTTTTTAATGTTTTTTCGTGTTTTTGTAAAATATTTTTTAAAAAGATAGCTATTAACAAATTGAGAGAACTGTTTTTGTCATATGATTTCCTTCGGACACATACATTTTTTTTTAACTTTTCTTAACATTCAAAAATGTTATTATTGCAATTTTTTTTAGTATTTCCCCAAAACATAATTTTTCATATTTTCTTACTCTGTTGACAAATCATCTGAAAAAGTTGCTTAATGTTATAAGAAAATGTATTTTAATAAATGTAACATAAAAAATTGAATGAAAATCATTGCAAATAAACACAAAAAATGTTTTAAATTTTATTTGGTATGAAAGTTCCTCAGGTAAGGGTTATCGTTCCTTAAGTCCCAAGGCCCAAACACCTTGGGGACTTTTCATTTCTAAGTTGAAGAAAATTTCCTAAATATCACGATGGAATGATAAATACATACATACTTCATTATAGGCCTGTATAAGTGAATATATTCGCTTTAATGTAAAACTAAGTCAAATAAATAAAGGGGAAAATTGACTAGGCTAATAGGATTTATGTATCCCAACCTGAGAGAAATTCAAAGCAACCCTCCCATCCCCTTAAGGTGTCGATATTAATGTGCATTAAAGTATATTATAATTGCAATATTTTCACCTGTTTAGAATTTTCTTTCACTGTATTCAAATAAAAAATACGTTTTAGAAAATTTTGGAAAGTTAAAAAAATTATTGTTCTCCACAGGATTCGAACTCATGACCTACTGGTTTGAAGGGTAGCCACAAAACCACTGCGCTATCATGTAACATATATAAAATGGGAAAGAAACTATCTAAAAAATTATACTTGATTTTATTGTTTATTTCGATAAATAATACCACACAACGTGAAGGTATCAGATACCACATTACTTGTAAGTAATGAATTTTCCAATTATCAAATTAAATCTATTCATTTAACAAGTTTTTCAAAAGAGCGGTCCCCATACATTTCGCCTCAGTTTAAATCAGCCAGTACCGGAACTGCCTGCTTCCAGATTTACTTTTTTGCGTACTGCGTCATCAAAAAGTGGTGTATAGAGCCACCTTAACAAAATTGAGCGAATTTTTAACAAACAAAAGAAAGGTATATATATTAAAAGACGACTAGTAACAGATAATTACATGTATATTTAACGTTTTAATGCGATGTTTCAGTACTGAAACAATATTAAAATTCGCTATACATAAAAAATATTAAATACAGTTAGCGAAACATGATTTCTATTGGAACAAACCTAAATCAACTTTAACTTGCACGATCATGTTTTGATAAGCATGTATTTTTATATATTTACATCGATAACTCTTACTGAGACCATTCGGCTGTGTACAAGCAGCACACATAACCTCGGGCATCGGGTGAGACCTGCACCTGGCTAAACCTGTCAATCTAACTCTGTGTATTTGTTTTCAATGGATGTTCAGGCGTCTCTCTTTTGTCAAAAGCCAATGGAAAATTAATGACTTCAAGGTAATCGGAAAACGTATTTGATGAAGCACACAATTTAAATGATAGGAAATTTATTAATTATTTGAACAAAATTAAATGTAAACATAGAAAGGTAATAAAAAATTTAATTATTATGGGAATCTATACGCATGGTACTCAATTCAAATAGATTATATTATGATTTTATTATTTTATGTAGTATGGGGGGGGGGGGGGAGGGGCAGCAATGAGTTCGCTTCCACAATGAAACTACAGTAGTGATTAATATGTGACCGATAGAATCTAATCTAAAGTTGTTTAAACTCATGTGAATATTTTTTAAAATAATCATCGAATACCTCAATTCAGGGCATTCCTTTATCGTGCTAGCACCTACCGCAAACATGTAACATGGAACTTTGATTATAATTTGATTTGATTTTTAAACTACCTTATACGCTATCGTATAAATCAATGCTTAATCAACTGTACAAGTAAAATAATTTATCTTTTCATCTTAAACCAATATAATAGTTGAAAACATAATAAAATATAGTTGTGTCCGTGCAAAATATGAAACATAAACGCGTCATAAGAAACATGTAGAAGAACACGAACCGACCGCGGATCACTTATCCACTCGCGCCGGATCTCCTCAGCCATGTGCGAGGGATGATCATCATTTAAATGTTTAATATTGGGGGGGGGGGGGGGGGTGTTGATTTAAAACATTAATTGTACAGTTTTTAAAGTAGTTTACATAAACAAACCAACCATTAGTTTATGTCTAACGATTTTTCCGATTTGGAGTAATATCGTTCATTAATATTCATTTACACTCAAATATTTAATTAAATATATACAAGGAGGACAAACTTTTATAACATAAAATTAAAACGGTTCTTGTATATACAGCTATATTAACTCAAACACGTTCATATGCATGTAAGTGTAAGTCGCGGTGTGCGAATCTTGTGTATTAAATAACTGCTTACCGCTAGGTAATGCAGCCGTCGCTGATCTCCTCGGCCGTGGGCAAAGAATATATTTCGTAAAGGTACAACGCACAGAAACGCACAGCTCACAACCAAGGAAGATTTGAAAAGTTTGCAATATAATGACCTTACTCTATCAAATAGAAGTTATATATTTCAAACTTAAACCCCACAATTGATCTATGTCTATTATTGCTTTAGAGAATGACATTGCTTTTATTAATTAAATGAACTATTTCTTACTTTACATCCAATCGTTTAATCCACAAAAGATTTTGTGTAATCAAAACTAAAACAATTCTTGAGTTAAAAGAAAAATAAGAATAATCTTAACCCGCACAATAATAGAAAGGTCTTCCGTTGGAAACGGAAGACCTTAATTACACTAAGAACTAAATTACCAGCAAAATGTATAAAATAACAACAAAACAACCTTACCAGCTAGGAAAACATGTGCCCGCCTAACAAATCCAGAATTCAATGGCTACCCGTTTCTCCTGCATACAAATCTCAATCAAAGGAATGAGTTCTTGTAAAAAAAAAAGATAGTCTTGTGAAAGAAATGCTGACATAAGTAACAATGTAAATTCCTATTTGGTGAAAATTCTGCCAAGGACAATTTTTAAAGGAACCTTTAAATTACAGGGAACGAAGCAGTAGACGGACTTCAAAAGCCTAGCGATGATCGGCTTATCACCCGAGCTCTGGCTTTTTGTGCTGTAGTATAACCACCCAAAAGGAGATTGCCAACTTCGTCTTCAAGATATCGGATTCCATTTACTTAAATGGCCCTCGGGTTGAAAACCTCCACAGCCACTCGACAATTCAGCCTTAAGCAAAGGTCTCCGTAGGTTGTGAAAAATAAACCAATTTCTACAACTAGGCTCAGAAAAGCCGTTGTCACCGAAGTCAGAAGGACTGTACCCAATTCAAGAGATGTCCTAGCTAGGCACATGTGTCATGAACCTGCCACTGCTGACAAATATTATCACATGGCAGCAATTCAAAGATGGCGGTGCCCGTGTCCAGGCTCATAACGGTTGTCATGGAAGGGGAAAGTGAAGTACGTTTCTATATTGAATTCAACGCTCATAGCGTACGGTTAATAAAGCTAAAAAATTTAGTCATCAGCAACTACGAAACAGATTGCACAGACAAGCTCCGTTCAAGAGGTATATCTTTATTTCTTGGCATTTACCTTCGGTGAAAATGTTTTAATTTTCTTTTTAAAATGTCGGTGAAATATTTTCTTATATTCTAGATATCACACACGGGTACTGAGGAAGGTAGTTCAAACCCTAACCCTACCACTGATTCTGACTCACCAAAGGTAAATGTTATGATTGTAATTTTCAAAGCAAATGACTGTTGGAAGCAAAATTTCCGCCACTTCTTCCATTATACGCTACTTCTTCCATTTTGTTTATTATATACATATCTATTATACCGAAAATCATAATGTAAAATAGATGTACTAAAGCATGTAGCTTATTTAAAAAAAAATCTACGATCATCAAATACTTAAGTCTTTTCATCATAAAACTTTTAAAATTATGAAATTGTAATTTAAAAAATTAATCGGACGATATTTAAACATTGCTTAATTATTCATTATCTTAGTTTTTATAAACATATCTTACTTGATTTTAAATGTATTGTAGCCACATAGAAGGAGATCATTTAGTGAAATAGAGGTGAGGACTCTATCAGTCCTGTTGAGTGGATTGGACGTAACAAAGGGCATTACAAAACTGGCAGTGATTAGGAAAAGCTGTTCTTGCTAAATATGTAAGATAAATTAGGATCAGAGTACCAAAAGAAAATAATTGACAGAGTAAGGACATTGTTTAGAAAGTGAATTTCTTGAATTCACGGTTAGACTTAGAAATGTTGACTATATTTAACAATAGTTTACTATAGCAAACTATAATAGTTAACTATATAGTTCATTAGTAGTTTGTACGTGAGTACGTTTACTATGGTACTATAGGTACGTCGAAACCCCCCAAGCAAGAAAAATCTCTTTTCAAGACACCTGAAAAACTGCAG